>NC_090305.1:13816875-14118437 GCF_039906515.1 Pseudorca crassidens | reverse complement strand
AGGAAAGTAATACCATAAGTCAAGGCCAGGGGAAACACAGAAGCCAGGACCAGCAGAAACAGTACAGAGAAATGATTCTGATGTCCTTAAAAATGTTCCTAAACATCTAAAATATTGAAACAACTTTTCAAAAAGGAAAACTTAAATATAAATTTCTCAGATTAAAATATTTGTATCATTCAAGAGAAAGACAGTTTCCAGAAAGCTAAATGATCTTACCATTTAAATAAAATGAGCTTTTCTCTTTCTGATAGAGCATACTTTCCCCTCTGCTGTAGGGTTTGGCTCTGAAAACCTGGATCATAATCTGGGAGACCCAAAAACTAATTATTATGTTTAAAAAAAGACATGTCTTAAACTGACCTAGTTTGGAAGCCTGGATGCCTTTAAATTGCCAATGAACTGAAACCATTCATGAGAATGGGGCTTTTGAATGCTGAGAATGTTCTTTGGGGCTCAGCACAAAGATATTTGGCATAGGTGACTGTAAATATTTGTAAAACTCTGGGTAAATGGACAGTGTTTGACCACACTCAGAACTCACGTCCAGCACAGTACTGTAGAAGCAAGTTATCTAGGGTGATTGGTTTGGGGGTGGGGCGGGGGTGGCTGTTGGTTGAGGGGTTTTTTTTCTGTTTGTTTTAAATAAAAAGCCAAGCAATTCAATTTCGCTACTTGACATCTTTTTACATTTTCTATACCTTGAGTTTGTTTACTCATCAAGACAGTTCGAATTTATTTTCTTTCCCACTTTCCTAACTTTATGCTCAGCACAAAGAATAAAATCCCAGTCACAGGTGTGCAAAAGGGAAGACAGGAGTTTTATGAAAATGTGGCCTTGGACTTCCTAATACAATTCTCTCCACGTGGCCTTATGGATCTGATATAGATGTCTTTCTTTTTCTCGCTCTCTCTCCTCTTCAAGATAGCTTCAGAAATACTGAAGGGACTGTTACCCATGAAAAGGACTAGGGTCGAAAAGGGAGGACAGAGTAAGGAGGAGGGACCAGCAGAGGAATTAGATGTGAAAGGGACTGGGGACCAAGAGGCTCATCTCAGTGAAAGCTACAGCAGCCAGATACTTTAATTAGCCAGCAACTCAGTGAAGACTGGTTGGGTTCCTTTTGCCTCTTACCCACACCCTAAAAACTGAGTCATCTCAAAGTTCATTTATTTTGCTTCTGGGACTAGACTCCCGCAATCGGCTGCTTCAGAAACGTTAGATACATTGCTCTTTAATTCATACCTGGCAACGTTCAAATAAACCTCCAGAAATGCCAGTTCAGAAGAACACTGCTAGTCCTATTGTGAGCCCCAGCTAATGTTTTGAAAAGATACGTGCTGCAGACAGAAATAAGAAAGCGAGACTGTAGTGCAAGCGTGAAGACAGAACATTTTTTCAGAAAGGGGAAATCATTTCTGAGAAATCCAAATGTGAGAAGTATATGCTTCAGGAGCAGACTTACAGCAGAATCCCTGAAACTAGTAAGAAAAACAAAAGGTACCCTGGAAGGGGTAAGCTAAAGATACCTTTAGTCTGCTGATACAGGAATTGGTTTCATTTTAACTTAAACTTGAGAACAGCAATATAAGATCAGAGTTTCACCCTGTTTTATCAGCAGTTACACGACAAAATAAACAGCATAATATATGACCAAGATCCCACAGATAATAAAATATCTTATCCATATCTAGGTATGTCAACGTATTGCTGTGCACTTCCAAATAGCAGAAGGCAAACATCTGAGATTATGCCAAGTTTGGTCTCCGCTGAAGACACAGCGAGGTTTGATCTAATCTGGAATTTTGCAATACATTCTGAAGAGACTGTTTTATTAGAAATTAAACGTTTCTTTTTACCTTTACAAAGGTATCTATTTTTTAAAGTTAACAGGTGTTTCAGGCATTCAGAACGAATTCAGTTCTGTACGTTTTAAGCACTGGAGGCAGAAAATAAAGCTAAAAACCATGGTATCAGAGATAGTCTCTCGTCCTTTTTTCTTTTCTTAGTCCAACCCCACTGCTGTCTTGCAATGCCTGCAGCGTTTAAAAAGCTCGCTAAACCTACCTGGCAGGAGAGCTACGTTCCTCCCAGCCGCCGGGCTTCTCAGCAGACTCCCTCGCGCTCACCGCCAGCCGGGGCTGCTCGCACCCCGGGGAAGAGGAGTTGTTCCATTCTCTCCCTCTGCCGCTGGCAGCTTCGCGCTCTGTAGGACTGCACAAGGGCTCGGGCTCCCAGACCTACTGGGCCGGAGGAAGAGTACCTGTAACCGCCTCCTGCCTCGGGGCACAGCTGCGATGCCCGGGAACCTTGCAGAGCGTGGGGCTCCGCACGCCAGCAGCAGCCCCAGGAGCCGCGCGTTTATTTATACAGGAAGCTCAGGCGCGGCACTTCCTACTTCCCATCTGGGTCGCTCTTCAACTGCAGGTGATGGTCTTAACCCTGTCTGAACCCGGCTGCCAGTGCGCCCGAGCAGTCCCGCCCTCCTGCACTCGCTCCACTTAGCAGGACCTCTCTCTTGTCCTTCTTGGACGGCTGCTGCAGAAATGCCGAGCAGGGTAGCCAGCAGCAGCCCCTAGTGTCCTTCCTTCTGCCCAGACAGGGGCACTTCACCTACTGGCTCTCAGAACTTGACGCTTCTCTGCACGCGTCCTCCCAGGACGCCTGTCTCCCTCCTTCCCAGCTCTTTAAGTCTCTTGTTCCTACTTATAACAACCCAGACCTGCCTTCCCACCTTGCCGGAAAACTGTTTCTGTAGAAACACTTCCCATGCATGTTTCATCCAAAACACATGTACTTGATTTGTCCTTTTGCATCTAATGATAAAATTAGATCGCAGGCAAATCCAATCAGGACAGTCTCAGTTTACCTCATATAATACAGGCACACTTTTATGAAACAATGATTTTGCTGGAAGTGCTTTGTCAACAAATTATGTGGGGAACTGCTCAGTAACCTAACAGGTTGTACTCCAGCTAAAGAAAATGTAACAAAGTAATTGAGAAGCTGTGGGGTACTAGGATACGCCTTCCTCACTCCAAAACCTCAGACACTTAGTCTGTGTGATGTTTATAACACATTACATACCTACTCACTGCCTACATCCGCCAAAGGTCACAATCACAGTCCCAACTCCGTTGAACATTCCCATTTACAAACGTGGCTCTTCCGATCGGGAATCTTTCTGTGCTCACTCTGCACCCTCACTCTGCTTTTGCAACCACAGTCAGGAATGTGCTGCCTACAAGGAAGGGACTCACAGCCCTTTGTGGAAGGAATCTGAGCATGCCAGTGAAGTATCAGCAGTAGGCACAGTGCCACAGGACACAAGCAAACTGCTTCTCGGCTCTCCACGTTGAAGAAAACCTCGAGGTCAACGCCAAGTGCCGAAGCACATAGTGTATCTCTGTGTATGGTGGTAGGACAGGCAGGAGGACCAGTCCACTAGTGGGGGAGGAAGGGAAGGAGGCGGAGGGAGATAAGATGGTAAGAAAACATACAGTGGGGACCCAAAATAATAGAACTGAAGGATAGTTGAGCTTGACAAGTCCTTCTAGCTAGTTTAGTCCAGACACCTAACTTATGTCCAGGGAGATTTAAGTGGTCGGCTTGAACCAGACAGGGGCAGAGCTGGAACGACACCTAAAGCTGTGTTACATGAGAAAGGTATTTGTTAATGAAAACCACCCCACGGATGTCTAACTTCAAATTTAACAGTAGCTTAGGTTCTGGGATAAACAATCTCAAGATATTTTCTTGGTGTAGTGACCATTGTGGATGGACAGGAATCAGGAAAGATAAACAAAGCACGTTCTAAGAGGTTACTTTATTCATTAGTGTCAATACAAAACTCTGGTGCCTTAAACCAAAGTTCAACAGAGTCCACGTTTTCAATTACCATGCAATGAAGTTATAATCTCTTGTCAACAGGATAAGGGAAGAAGCTATTGCTAATGTGAATGAAAACATGGGTTAAGCAATAATCATGCTGCCTGTTGCTGCAAATGGCAGACGGGAAGAAAAATACATTGTATAATTAAATAATATCAGCACTGATTATTTTCAAGTTTATAAAATCTGCATGCAAATTTTTTTTTTTTTTTTTTTTTTTTGCGGTAAACGGGCCTCTTACTGTTGTGGCCTCTCCCGTTGCGGAGCACAGGCTCCAGACGCGCAGGCTCAGCGGCCATGGCTCACGGGCCCAGCCGCTCTGCGGCATGTGGGATCTTCCCAGACCGGGGCACGAACCCGTGTCCCCTGCATCAGCAGGTGGACTCTCAACCACTGCGCCACCAGGGAAGCCCTGCATGCAAATTTTCATAGAACTAAATAAACATATAGAACACTATAGTATTACGTGAACAACTCTTTCAGATCTGGAATAAAATACATAAGAAAAAATTTAACCAAGGAGGTGAAAGATCTGTATACTGAAACCATAAGACACCGATGAAAGAAATTCAGGACAGAAATAAGTAGAAAGACATTCCGTGCTCATGGACTGGAAGAATTAATATTGTAAAGATGTCCACCCTACCCAAAGCAATCTACAAATTCAATGCAATCCTATCAAAATTTCAATGGCATTTTTCACAGAAATAGGACAAACAATCCCAAAATTTGTGTGGAACCACAAAAGACCCCAGATAGCCAAAGCAATCTTGTGAGAACAAAGGTGGAGGAATCACACTTCCTGATTTCAAACTATATTACAAAGCTATGGTAATCAAAACTCTTTCAGATCTGCCTAACGAATCCACAGCGTGCATCATCCTCTCAAGCATGTATTGATCTCCTCCCAGACAAGCTGCTTGATGTTAGGAAGACAGACATAAGTTGGACACGGCCCCTGTCCTCAAAGAGCTCTCAGTCCAGGGAAGGAGTCAGACAAGCAAATCAATTATCAGGATACTATGGTGTGTATGTATGTGATACAACAGACTGAAACATGATGTGCTTTGGGAGCACAGAGAAGAATTTAACTAAAGGAAAGGGGCTGGTAAAAAGAATCAAGGAAGGCCTTCCCTGAGAAAGTGACTTAAAGCTGATACTTCAAGGAGCCAAGTGGGGAAGGTAGAAAAAGGTGAACCAGTCAGAGGCAAGAGCCACTGCAAATGCCTAGAGATGTCAGACTTTAGGTGACACTTTTCATAATTCAGACAGAGCAGATGCATTCAGAAGTAAAGAATGAGGGCTTGAACTAACATAGTGGCAACTGGCATGAAAAGGAAATGAACAAATGGAGAGAGAGCTCAGAAACAGAATTAACGGGACTTGATACCTGATTGGATGTAGGGAATGAGGGAGAAAGAAGAGCCCAGGCTGCTGGTACCACTAATTGAGAGTGAGAATAAAAGAGGAGCAGCATAAGGAAAATGATTCCATTAAATCCTGCAGAATCTGAGGTGTCTCTGGGACATATAGAAGACTTGTCTAGTAGGCTGTCAACAGAGAGAGATCTGGAGTAGAGGGTCTTTTAGGAATTACCACCATTTAGGTGGTGACCACGGATGAGATTACCAAGAGCTGAGGTCACCCACAAAAGGTTGCAAGCTGTAGAAGGACAAAGGGCCTTTGGACCCATACACACTCTATCACCCACCAATTATTATGTAACCTTAAACAAGATATTTAACATACCCAAAACTCAGTTTGCTCATGCACAAAATAGGAATGATGATATTCATCTCATAGGTTGTTGTGAGGCTCAAGGAGAGGTTTGTAAAGTAGCTAGCACAGTGGCTGATGGCACTATATGAGTTGTGGAGGTAGGGCAGTGAATGTCACCTCCTAGAATTGTGTGGTACACAACCTGCTCAGCTGTACAGCATGGCCCTGGCCTGATACACAAAAGAAACTCAATCAGCATTGTTCACCTTAGAAGGAAGGGAAAAGGAGAGAAAAAAAGAAAAGAAAGGGATCAGAAAAGAGAGCCCAAAGGAACGCCAGTATTTATTTAAAATGTAGGTAGAAGAGGAGCCCTCATATAAGCCTAAGAAGGAACTGCTTCACTCAGACCACAAAAGTAGATGTAACATTTGATATCTCAGACTGAGAAGTAAAATCCAGTCACCTCAATCTACAAAAATATTTTTTTATCTTTCTGAGCAATGATAGACATAATATAATAAATTGTTCACCAGAGATTGCAGTCATATTGACTTTCATCACAATAGAGAATTTCCTAATCTGAATCACAGACCTTCCTAAAGAAAAGGCAAACAAAATCTTGGCATTAATGGTAAGTAATCCAAACCACAGGAATTGTATTAACTTGTAACATACCTAAAGTCATGTAAAAGCAAGACCAAGATGAATCTAACACATACTTATATAGCCAAAATGCAAATATAGAAATATAATTACTAGATTACTAGATATGCATGTGTAAGATACTTATGTAATATATGCCATATTATATAAAATGTAACATGTAACAGATTATATATAACATACATTGTAGTCCTACGTAAGAAGGAAATCAACAATGGAATTTCTTTTTGGAGAATTACTCTCATTAATTAATATAAAGAAATATCAAGATTCATTCTGATGCCACTGAAATTACTCTTCTCGTCTACCTTAGTATATGTTAGTAACACACACCTTAGACTTGACATCTTAATTACATCCTGCGATAAAACATTGAAAAAAATTTTTTTAATGATTTGTTGAGTTTCAAGAAATCAGATGAAAGAACACAAGTACTGGGAAACCAGCTTCTGCAACAGGTGCCATTCTCTCTCCATGGGAAAAGATTTAAGGCAAAGGTCATGGTATTCTGCCAGTGACAATTTGGTCATTTCTCATTTAGAGCTACCATTTCATTCACATTGTTCTGTTGGATCTAATGGGGCTCATCTTATACATACATTCAACATTTATTGAGGGTATTGAGTATAGAACAAAGACTAAGACACAATACAAAAATAAAACTAAAAAATCACAAAATAATATAAGAGAAACTATGCCAGAGATTCGTTCAGGGTGGCATGACAGTCAAACTACATGGAAAGTCAAAATATGACCCAGAAATGATCACCCAGCTACATCTGACTTGATAATAAGAGTTTTCAAAAAGCTGGAAACATCATTTTGGTTTATTTCATGCATACAAGAGCATCTCAACATCTCACAGAGCAAGTCAAAACCAGCTGGGACCCAGTAAGAAAAACCTGACCAGAATGGTCATCATCAAAAAGTCTACAAACAATAAATGCTGGAGAGGGTGTGGAGAAAAAGGAATCTTTCTACACTGTTGGTGGGAATGTAAATTGGTACAACCACTATGCAGAACAGTATGGAGGTTCCTTAAAAAACTAAAAATAGAACTACCGTATGATCCAGCAATCCCACTCCTGGGCATATATCCAGAGAAAACCATAATTCAAAAAGATACATGCACCCCAGTGTTCACTGCAGCACTATTTACAATAGCCAGGACATGGAAGCAACCTAAATGTCCATCGATAGATGAATGGATAAAGAAGATGTGGTACATATATAGAATGGAATAAAAAAAAGAATGAAATAATGCCATTTGCAGCAACATGGATGCACCTAGAGATTATCATACTAAGTAAGTCAGACAGAGAAATACAAATATTATATGATATCGTTTATATGTGGTGGAATCTAAAAAAGATGATGCACATGAAGTTATTTACAAAACAGAAACAGACTCACAGACTTCAAAAACAAACTTATGGTTAACAAAAGAGAAAGGTGGGGGAGAGGGGTTAAATTAGGAGCTTGGGATTAACGTATACACACTACTGTATATAAGATAGATAATCAACAAGGACCTACTGTAATAGCACAGGGAACTCTACTCAATATTCTGTAATAACCTGTATGGGAAAAGAATCTGAAAAAGAATGGATATATGTATAACTGAAACACTTTGCTGTACACCTGCAACTAACACAACATTGTAAATCAACTATACCCCAATATAAAATAAAAATTAAATTTAAAAAAATTTGAAAAGAAAAACCTGACCAGAATAATCTCATACTGCCATTGCCATCATTCCACACAAGAGCCCATCATGACCCGAGGTGAAGGGCTGAACAACAAAACTCCTAACATCCTACATATAACACCACTAGCAAGCTGGGGTTATGGACTGATGAGAAAATGGAATTCAGCACTCTTGTTCATCACCTAACTCTAGAAAAAAATGACTATGTTAGCCCTGAATTTAAATTCGCCACTAGAAAGTCAGATGAAATCATCTTGAGAATCCTTGTTTGCAAAGTTTACATTAATCCTTCTATTAAAATTACCATCTCCTCCAAATTCTTGCATATCAGACAATCAATGAAAAAATTCCCCAATGTTCCCATAAATCATCAGCCCAGCCAATGTACCAACTGGTTTGTAGAAAATGAAGGACTCAGTGCTGTGTACCCATATCCTATAGATAAAAGGACTCAGCTGAAATAAAAGTCCAACTATTTCTTGCCTTAAATCATGAGGAACTTCATTCTTGGAATTAAGATTCCAATCTACAAGGATCAAATTACCCATACATGGGAATATTATAAATGTTGAGTTTTCCAGTGGGACTTTATTTTGAAAGGCACCTTAAAAAGTTAAGTCTTCTCTGTGATGTAGTTGGCTGATTCCCTTCTTTTCCTGCCTTCTCCCTTTCCTTCATCTCCTCCCTCTTCCTGAAAAACAGTGAATCATAAAGTCCCCAGTGAAACCAGGAGCCAGAGAGAGCGAACAAATTCTATCATCTGCAACAGATCAAAGAAACCAAAGTTAAGGGCATGGAAGCGAGGGCTCCGTGAATGCTGGTTGAAGAAATGCACATACCTTGAAAGGCAGGCATCCTATTCTGAATCCTACAAGAGAAAAAAAAAAAAAAATTCCCTCCTGGGAAAGTCGATTTCCCTTCCATATCTACCACCCTCCACCTAAAGTCCTCCATGTAGATATTAACAATTGCAGCAAAAACCAGACTCTGTGCAACAATGCCTGCATCCCGAACAAAATGAAATCTCAGCCTTCTTACAAATCAGTGTTCCTTTAGTGGATCCTTCTCATTCCCCTTGGCCTCTGGAGAGGAATCATACTCAGATTAAATATACAAAGATCAGTTTAAATAAGCAATAATTGCAGTCATGCTCCACGGTGTTACAAAGCGCCTTTTTCCACAAGTCCCACAATCATTTTAATATATTCCTGACCCACAAAACTATACTTATCTCATGAAAGTCACTGTTACTAGTTGCACATAGTTAATGATCTCATAAGGCCAGTAATAAAGAAAATAATCTTCTGCCCAGAGTGTCTCTATTCAGATCATGGGTCTTTCCTTCCTCCTCTAACTCAGGTCCCTTTATTCCCCAACCATGGAACTTAACACAGCACTCAAATTACTGATGTGTCTACCTCCCTGAGTAGTCTGTGAGAACAGTGTCATAATATTTTTCCCACTTTCTACTCACATCATGTACCAAAGTTAACAGCCTATGGTGTCTTCTAAACATTTCCTCTGTGCTCATTTCATCACACTGATGTTTGCTAAACACACACACACACACACACACACACACACACACACACACACACAAACCATTTATCTTAGCTCTGTTGTCTATTCATAGTCTTCATTTTGCTTTAGGGTAGTTCATGTTTTTCCTGTCTATTTACAAGAGCTCTTTGTAAATTATACACATTAACACTTTGCCTGCAATATAGTTTAAAAATACTTTTTTCCAGACAGAGCTGATTTCTATTGATTTATTTTATGTTACTATTTCCAGGAAATGGTTTCGGATGGTATATATTCTGATATACCTTCCTTTTCTCATAGAGCTTCTGGGGTTTGCAGTCTTGATTAAAGAGGTCTCCCAAGGTTTAGATTGTACATGTGGGCTTCCCCAGATTCTTGTGAGATTTGGGGGTTTTTTAATCCATCAGGGAATTATCTTTAAATAGTATATGATAATTACTGTTATATTTTAACCAGATAGAGAATTACCTATAAGCAGAACAATTTATTAGGTAACCAGGATTTTCCCACTGAATTGGGCTGCAACATGTATCAAATATTCAGTTTTCCGTATTTTGAATGATCTGTTCCTGAATCTATTCTCTTCCAATAATCGATTTGTTGATTCCGAGGCCAAAGGTATTTTGAAGTAGTTCTTCAAAGACACAAAACATTTCTAAAATCTGATTGACAGTGGATGGCAAAAAAGAGAAAACACATACTGTACGCTGAAGGATTTTTTAATATTCAACATCAGCTTCATCACAAAAATGTTGTAGTTCAACTACTTAGTGAATGTAGAAAAATATTTGTAAAATTTGGCAATGATTTCTATTGCAGTTTGCTTGAGAGAAATATTGAGTTATATGTGCAGTTATTTGTGCAAATTTCTCTCCGTGGATTCCTTATTTTAGTAATTCCACTGTATGTATTCTGACATTGTGTGCCACCAAAATCCTTATTTGTATTTTAAAAAATAAGTCATTTTCAGTGGCTGCCTGGGGCTGAATGTGAAAGTGTGGATTGGCTGCAAAGGGAGCACCCTTTGCAATTTTGGGGTGATAGAAGTGTTCTAAAGCTGTATGGTAGTGATGGTTGTACAACTGTATACATTTGCTAAAAGTCTTCCAATTGCAAATGTAAAACGGGTGAAATTTTGGTATATAAAGTCTACCTCAATAAAGCTGTTTTAAAAGTAATTTTATTTTTGATGATAGTTTTAAAACAAATTTACAATAGAATTCACAATAATATTAAATATTTAAATTTCAGTAGAATAACTATTCTAAAGCTTTACTTTGATTCCATGAATTATATGAAAATAATTAAACCATTCAGGTAAAAAGTTTAACTGAATTTCTATTTGAAGAATCTGATAATATTTATATAAATCTAGCATAATCTGTGAAAATTCCTCTTTTGCTAATGGGGCCAACAGATTAACAGCTATTACTTTACTTTTCTACATGCATAAGAAAACTTAACATTGAAAATGGGTGGAATAGTTTTAGAAGAGTCATTTGATCTAAATGAAAAGCCATGCTTCACAGAATGAAATATAATGACACCTTCTGTGACTGCATGTGTTAAATCATGGTCTCTGGGCAAAGTACTCTTTTTTTTTTTAACATCTTTATTAGAGTATAATTGCTTTACAATGGTTGGGCAAAGCATTCTTAAATAATTAAAAATTTTTGAAGTAGATATGGATGCTGCTCCAGTAGATGTGTGAATTATACATTCATCACCATCGTTCTTAAGAAACAGAAATTCAGTACTTAATTTTTCATTAAACTTTGTACTTCTTTAGTTCATTTTCTGCCAAAGGGGATTATCCCAAAATAAATGTTAAAGTTTTAAACAATAAAATAAATAGCTATCGATTTGTACCCTACAAAAATGACAAAACTGCTGTACCAGGAGGAGTCAGACTTTCTACACTTCCCACTGACCTCACCAGTGGTCAGCGTGGCAGCTGCCTGCTTTTCACAGGTCACAGTGGGGAGCGTGGCATAACTGGTCTACCAAGTAGCTGACAGGGTTAGCAACATCAAGAACTTCTCCCACCACCATGAAGACTGGAATGAGTTAGTCGTTCTCAGCCACCACTGTTGGAATGCATTTCATTTTCTCAGCAAGTGCTTTGCATGCTGTTCTTCAAAGGGAGGTGTAAGTTAACTTGCACTTGGAGAGAACTGGGGGTAAAAACAGGGTTATACTACCATCTTTCACATTTAAGCATGTGTTAAAGTAAAAGCACTCTTTTCAACAGATACATCTCACATGCTATTAGAGGAGACCATATAGTAAAACCTGATGTTATAAGGTGGAGGCTTACTATCTCATCTTATTTTAGTTCATTTTAAGATAATAATACTTCCTTAAAAATAAAGTCCAGAACCAATGCCAAATGGGACACAACAACTGGCACAAACTGGGACTTCTATAGTAATTGATCTGTTTGAATTTTCTACATGAGTCAACATTGGTCATTTATGTTTTACTTATAAAATTGTCCATTTCTTCAATATTTTCAAACTTGTTTCTACAGAGTTTTGCACATAGTCTTCATGTATAATTCTTATAATTTTTCCAACTCTCCTGCTTCTGTAGTCGTGTCTGTTTCCTCGTTCCTAATGTTGTATGTTTTTGCTTTTTCCAGTTTTTTGTCTTTAGCCGTTTTATCTATTTTTTTCTCCATTCCATTAATTCCAACTTTTAAAACTTTATCGGTTCCTTTATAAGTTTTCCTTTATAAGTTCTCCTTTGAGTAAAGTTTAGGGTATATGCTATGCCCTAAAGATTTGGGTATTTCCAATTTTTTATTGCTTTCTTTTTCATTCTTTTATCAAAGGTTTATCTGGGAGAGTTTCTTAGTTTCCAAGTGGTTTGGGTGGGGGTCATATTTTTACTATTAATTTCTAATTTAATTGGATTATGTTGAGGGAATGTGATCCAAAAAAATACTCTACTTTTTATATTTGTTATAGTTTTGCTTTGTTTTTGCCAAGTAGGTTAATAATTCTATTTCTAGTCATTGGTGTTTGGAAAACTGCACATCGCCAAAGAAATACTCCCTGAAAGGTGATGTGACCAGGTAACCTGCCCTGCTCACCTAAAGGCTAACTCCCAGAAGTAACAATGGCTCATGTTGCAACAAGAATTCTCACTTGCAAATCTGGAACCATTACATCTCTAAGTAGAAAACAAGGCAATTAATTATTTTTAACAGCCAGATGATTGTTTCACCTGGGAATTTAATCAAAACAAACCAAAGACATGCAATACTCCTGAATGGTGCCCAGCAAGCACCTGGTTCAAGTTTTCATTTTCCAACCTGGCATCTCAATTCTTCCACAGCATTAGTAGACATTGAATAAGCATCAGGCAAACCCGCTGTCCATCTACAAATCCAAGAGAAACACATTTGTCTTGCATGTCAAGAGTGCCTCAGCATGATTCACTGAAACCCGGAGGTGAAAGGGGCTAGTACTATTTTAAATGCAAGTAACTGCTAAAATATTTAGTCCCACCAAGCTTTGAAGACTCTGTACTCAAATCAGATCAGCCTTGGTGATCTAAGATGCAGACAATGAGCACATTTAAGAGAGGAAATCTTGTTTAAAAACACCAAGGAAATTCCAAACTCTTACAAAAGAATTAGCAGATATTTCAGCATAGATACACTTGGAGGCAAGGAGTTGTTTTTTTAAAGTTTTTCCTGAAAGTTCATAAAGGTAAAGTGGAAACTCCCTCAGGCCTGGTGTGTTTGAGGAATAAATAGATTATATTCTTGAGCATCTACTGTGTGCCAGGCAAGGTACTTGATACTAAGCATTTTGCATACATTATCTCTTTTAATCTGCACAAAAGTCATGATTACAGAAAATAACCTACATTTATGTGCATGCATTTTTAAATGGTTAGTAATGGACATATAGGAAAGGCTCATTAAAACATAAATTCGGCTATAAATTTCTCTCATGATATAGTCCATTTAGAATTAAATTAAGACTCCAATATTTTTACCTCTAAGTTGAGAAGAACCCCTTAAAACTTCTAAGATTTCAGTTTGTAATTTCAGCAAACTTTTGTTTCAAACACAGACCGATATGCCCATCCATTTCCTTTGAAATAACTGTTACAAAAAAATTAATTAAATAATAAGTCATCTAATCAAATAACCTCAGGAGATCTAATCCCATCTGGTATTATCCAATTGACCCAGCACATTACAGAGGTAACTCTGGCTAATACCCTAAATAATTTTAATTGGCACAAAATTCAAAGTAACATATAACCTGCCTACCCTTTTAGATTCATCTTCTGCCCTTATCATTTTGCATCTAAATTCTAGCCATACTAAGCTATTTTCAGGCACTCTGAATTTCCCACTCACAAGTTCCTCTGGTCCTTCATTAGCCGAGGCCATTCTTCCCCAACTTTCTCACCGAATGAAGAGCTCCTCATTTCGCAAAATGTCACTCACGGTGTATCTTTTCTGGGGCCACCTCCCTCTACCTAACTCCTCCCCCATCTGGTTAGATGGCCTCCTCTGGTCTTCCTCCGTTAGTACAATGCTCTCACACTATTAGAGCACCCATTCCTTTCTTCAGTAAACATTCATTAAGCTCCTATTATCGACCAGGTTCTTTACTAAGTACTAGGACTATAAAAATAAATAAAACATCAGACTTCAAGTGGTGTAGGAAAAGTCAGAGCAGTGCCACAGGATCCAGGAAGGCAGTTTTGTGAGCCCCACCCTGTAGGACAGGAAGAGTTGAATGGGTAGAAGTGTGAGACACTGGGAAAAAGAAATTGCATGAGTAATGGTATAGAGATGGATAACAGATAAGCTTTGTTGATGGCAGAAAAAAATTGCTAGCCAAGACATTTGATTAAAAAAGAAAAACTAAAATGAATCACTAATAAAACTTTGTTCAAGCTATTATAAAAGCAAAAGATAATCAGAGAAAGTCAATCCTAACTTTATTCCTAATTGTTGTTAATATCCAGGGCTTTCTTAAACCCAAAGAGGCTTATCAGTGATGTGTTAAGACTTTCAACTTTTATCTAAAGACAAAAAGGTTATTATTATTTTTTTTTAGATTCCATATATGTGTGTTAGTATACAGTATTTGTTTTTCTTTTTCTGACTTACTTCACTCTGTATGACAGACTCTAGGTCAATCCACCTCACTACAAATAACTGATTTTCGTTTCTTTTTATGGCTGAGTAATATTCCATTGTATATATGTGCCAAATCTTCCTTATCCATTCACCTGTTGATGGACACTTAGGTTGCTTCCATGTCCTGGCTATTGTAAATAGACCTTCAATGAACATTTTGGTACATGACTCTTTTTGAATTATGGTTTTCTCAGGGTATATGCCCAGTAGTGGGATTGCTGGGTCGTATGATAGGTCTATTTTTAGTTTTTTAAGGAACCTCTATACTATTCTCCATAGTGGCTGTATCACTTTACATTCCCACCAACAGTGCAAGAGTGTTCCCTTTTCCCCACACCCTCACCACCATTTACTGTTTGTAGACATTCTGATGATGGCCATTCCGACCGGTGTGAGATGATATTGCATTGTAGTTTTGATTTGCATTTCTCTAATGATTAATGATGTTGAGCATTCTTTCATGTGTTTGTTGGCAATCTGTATATCTTCTTTGGAGAAATGTCTACTTAGGTCTTCTGTCCATTATTGGATTGGGTTTTTTGTTTTTTGATACTGAGCTGCCTGAGCTGCTTATAAATTTTGGAGATTAATCCTTTGTCAGTTGCTTCATTTGCAAGTATCTTCTCCCATTCTGAGGCTTGTCTTTTTGTCTTATTTATGGTTTCCTTTGCTGTGCAAAAGCTTTGAAGTTTCATTAGGTCCCATTTGTTGATTTTTGTTTTTATTTCCATTTCTCTAGGAGGTGGGTCAAAAAGGATCTTGCTGTGATTTATGTCATAGAGTGTTCTGCCTATGTTTTCCTCTAAGAGTTTGATAGTGTCTGGCCTTACATTTAGGTCTTTAATCCATTTTGAGTTTATTTCTGTGTATGGTGTTAGGGAGTGTTCTAATTTCAGTCTTTTACGTGTAGCTGTCCAGTTTACCCAGCACCACTTATTGAAGAGGCTGTCTTTTTGCCACTGTATATTCCTGCCTCCTTTATCAAAGGTAAGGTGACCATATGTGTGTGGGTTTATCTCTTGGCTTTCGATCCTGTCCCATTGATCTATATTTCTGTTTTTGTGCCACTACCAGACTGTCTTGATTAATATAGCTTTGTAGTATAGTCTGAAGTCAGGGAGCCTGATTCCTCAAGCTCCGTTTTTCTTTATCAAGATTGCTTTGGCTAATCGGGGTCTTTTGTGTTCCCCTACACATTGTGAAATTTATTGCTCTACTTCTGTGAAAAATAGCAGTGGTAGTTTCATAGGGATTGCATTGAATCTGTAGATTGCTTTTGGTAGTACAGTCATTTTCACAGTGTTGATTCCTCCAATCCAAGAACATGGTATATCCCTCCATCTATTTGTATCATCTTTAATTTCTTTCATCAGTGTCTTATAATTTTCTGCATACAGGTTTTTTGTCTCCTTAGGTTGGTTTATTCCTAGATATTTTATTGTTTTTGTTGCAATGGTAAATGAGAGTGTTTTCTTAATTTCACTTTCAGCTTTTTCATCATTAATGTAGAGGAATGCAAGAGATTTCTGTGTATTAATATTGTATCCTGCTACTTTACCAAATTCATTGATAAGCTCTAGTAGTTTGCTGGTAGCATCTTTAGGATTCTCTATGTAGAGTATCATGTCATCTGCAAAGAGTGACAGCTTTACTTCTTCTTTTCGGATTTGGATTCCTTTTATTTCTTTTTCTTCCCTGATTGCTGTGACTAAAACTTCCAAAATTATGTTGAATAATAGTGGTGAGAGGGGGCAACCTTGTCTTGTTCCTGATATTAGTGGAAATGGTTTCAGTTTTTCACCACTGAGGATGATGTTGGCTGTCGGTTTGTCATATATGGACTTTATTATGTTGAGGTAAGCTCCCTCTATACCTACTTTCTGGAAGGTTTTTATCATAAATGGGTGTTGAATTTTTTCAAAAGCTTTCTCTGCATTTATTAAGATGATCATATGGTTTTTCTCCTTCAATTTGTTAATATGGTGTATCACATTGATTGATTTGTGTATACTGAAGAATCCTTGCATTCCTGGGATAAACCCCACTTGATCAGGGTGTATGATCCTTTCACTGTGCTGCTGGATTCTGTTTGCTAGTATTTTGTTGAGGATTTTTGCATCTAGGTTCATCAGTGATATTGGCCTGTAGTTTTCTTTCCTTGTGACATCTTTGTTTGGTTTTGGTATCAGGGTGATGGTGGCCTCCTAGAATGAGTTTCAGAGTTTTTCTCCCTCTGCTATTTTGGGAAGAGTTTGAGAAGGATAGGTGTTAGCTCTTCTCTAAATGTTTGATAAATTTCACCTGTGAAGCCATCTGGTCCTGGGCTTTTGTTTGTTGGAAGATTTTTAATCACAGTTTCAATTTCAATGCTTTTGATTGGTCTGTTCATATTCTGTATTTCTTCCTGGTTCAGTCTCAGAAGGTTGTGCATTTCTGAGAATTTGTCCATTTCTTCCTGGATGTCCATTTTATTGACATATAGTTGCTTGTAGTAATCTCTCATGATCCTTGGTATTTCTTCAGTGTCAGTTGTTACCTCTCCTTCTACATTTCTAATTCTATTGACTTGAGTCTTCTCCTTTTTTTCTTGATGAGTGTGGCTAACGGTTTACCAATTTTGTTTATCTTCTCAAAGAACCAGCTTTTAGTTTTATTGATCTTTGCTATCATTTCCTTCATTTCTCTTTCATTTATTTCTGATCTAATCTTTATGATTTCTTTCCTTCTGCTAACTTTGGGGGTTTTTTGTTCTTCTTTCTCTAATTGCTTTAGGTGTAAGGTTAGGTTGTTTATTTCAGATATTTCTTGTTTCTTAAGGTAGGATTGTATTTGTTATAAACTTGCCTCTCAGAAGTGCTTTTGCTGCATCCCATAGGTTTTGGGTCGTCGTGCTTTCATTGTCATTTGTTTCTAGGTATATTTTGATTTCCTCTTTGATTTCTTCAGTGATCTCTTGGTTAGTAAGTAGTGTATTGTTTAGCCTCCACGTGTTTGTATTTTTTACAGATTTTTTTCCTGTAATTGATATCTAGTCTCATAGCGTTGTGCTCGGAAAAGATACTTGATACGATTTCAATTTTCTTAAATTTACCAAGGCTTGATTTGTGACCCGAGATATGATCTATCCTGGAGAATGTTCCATGAGCACTTGAGAAGAATTTGTATTCTGCTGTTTTGGATGGAATGTCCTATAAATATCAATTAAGTCCATCTTGTTTAATGTATCATTTAAAGCTTGTGTTTCCTTATTTATTTTCATTTTGGATGATCTGTCCATTGGTGAAAGTGGGGTGTTAAGGTCCCCTACTATGATTGTGTTACTGTCAATTTCCCCTTTTATGGCTGTATTTGCCTTAAGTATTGAAGTGCTCCTACGTTGGGTATAAATATTTACAATTGTTATATCTTCTTCTTGGATTGATCGCTTGATCATTATGTAGTGTCCTTCTTTGTCTCCTGTAATAGTCTTTATTTTAAAGTCTATTTTGTCTTATATGAGAATTGCTACTCCAGTTTTCTTTTGATTTCCATTTGCATGGAGTATCTTTTTCCATCCCCTCACTTTCAGTCTGTATGTGTCCCTCGGTCTGAAGTGGGTCTCTTGTAGACAGCATATATACGGGTTTTGTTTTTGTATCCATTCAGCCAGTCAGTGTCTTTTGGTGGGAGCATTTAATCCATTTACATTTAAGGTAATTATTGATATGTATGTTCCTATTACCATTTTCTTAATTGTTTTGGGTTTATTATTGTAGGTCTTTTCCTTCTCTTGTGTTTCCTGCCTAGAGAAGTTCCTTTAGCATTTGTCGTAAAGCTGGTTTGGCGATGCTGAATTCTCTTACCTTTTGCTTGTCTATAAAGTTTTTAATTTCTCCGTCAAATCTGAAAGAGATTCTTGCTGGGTAGAATAATCTTGTTTGTAGGTTTTTCTCCTTCATCACTTTAAATATGTCCTGCCACTCCCTTCTGGATTGTAGAGTTTCTGTTGAAAGGTCAGCTGTTAACCTTATGGGGATTCCCTTGTGTGTTATTTGTTGTTTTTCCCTTGCTGCTTTTAATATGTTTTCTTTGTATTTAATTTTTGATAGTTTGATTAATATGTGTCTTGGCGTGTTTCTCCTTAGATTTATCCTGTATGGGACTCTCTGTGCTTCCTGGACTTGATTAACTATTTCCTTTCCCATATTCGGGAAGTTTTCAACTATAATCTCTTCAAATATTTTCTCAGTCCCTTTCTTTTTCTCTTCTTCTTCTGGGACCCCTATAATTTGAATGTTGGTGTGCTTAATGTTGTCCCAGAGGTCTCTGAGACTGTCCCCAATTCTTTTCATTCTTTTTTCTTTATTCTGCTCTGCAGTAGTTATTTCCACTATTTTATCTTCCAGGTCACTTATCCATTCTTCTGATTCAGTTATTCTGCTATTGATCCCTTCTAGAGAATTTTTAATTTCATTTGTTGTGTTGTTCATCACTGTTTGTTTGCTCTTTAGTTCTTCTAGGTCCTTGTTAAATGTTTCTTGTATTTTCTCCATTCTATTTCCAAGATTTTGGATCATCTCTCCTGTCATTATTCTGAATTCTTTTTCAGGTAGACTGCCTATTTCCTCTTCATTTGTTAGGTCTGGTGGGGTTTTGCCTTGCTCCTTCATATGCTGTGTGTTTCTCTGTCTTCTTGTTTTGCTTAACTTACTGTGTTTGGGGCCTCCTTTTCGCAGACTGCAGGTTCATAGTTCCCGTGGTTTTTGGTGTCTGTCCCAGTGGCTAAGGTTGGTTCAGTGGGTTGTGTTGGCTTCCTGGTGGAGGGGACTTGTGCCTGTATTCTGGTGGATGAGCTTGGATCTTGTCTTTCTGGTGGGCAGGTCCACATCTGGTGGTGTGTTCTGGGGTGTCTGTGGCCTTATTATGATTTTAGGCAGCTTCTCTGCTAATGGATGGGGTTGTGTTTCTGTCTTGCTAGCTGTTAGGCATAGAGTGTCCAGCTCTGTATCTTGCTGGTCGTTGAGCAAAGCTGGGTCTTGGCGTTGAGATGGAGATCTCGGGGAGATTTTCACCGTTTGATATTATGTGGAGCTGGGAGGACTCTTGTGGACCAGTGGCCTGAACTTGGCTCTCCCACCTCAGAGGCACAGCCCTGATGCCTGGCTGGAGCACCAAGCACCTGTCATCCACACGGCTCAGAATAAAAGGGAGAAAAAAAAGAAAGAAGATAAAATAAAGTAAAAGTTATTAAAATAAAAAATAATTATTAAAAAAAATTTTTAAGTAATAAAAAAAAGAAAGAAGAGAGCAACCAAACCAAAAAAACAAATACACCAATGATAAAGTGCTAAAAACTATATTAAAAAAACAAAAAACAGAAAAACGGACAGACAGAACCCTAGGCCAAATGGTAAAAGCAAAGCTATACAGACAAAATCACACACAGAAGCATACACATACACACTCACAAAAAGAGAAAGAGGGAAAAAAAAAATATTTATCATTGCTCCCAAAGTCCACCTCGTCAATTTGGGATGATTCGTTGTCTATTCATGTATTCCACAGATGCAGGTACATCAAGTTGATTGTGGAGCTTTAATCCGCTGCTTCTGTGGCTGCTGGGAGAGATTTCCCTTTCTCTTCTTTGTTCGCACAGGTCCTGGGGCTCAGCTTTGGATCTGCCCCGCCTCTGCGTGTAGGTCGCCGGAGGGCGTCTGTTTTTCGCTCAGACAGGACGGGGTTAAAGGAGCAGCTGATTCGGGGGCTCTGGCTCACTTAGGCTGGGGTGAGGGAGGTATACGGATGCAGGGCGAGCCTGCGGCGGCAGAGGCCAGCGTGACGTTGCACCAGCCTGAGGCGCTCCGTGCGTTCTTCCGGGGAAGTTGTCCCTGGATCCCGGGACCCTGGCAGTGGCGGGCTGCACAGGCTCCCCGGAAGGGAGGTGTGGATAGTGACCTGTTCGCGCACACAGGCTTCTTGGTGGCGGCACCAAGCAGCCTTAGCATCTCATTTCCGTCTCTGGGGTCCGCGCTGTTAGCTGCGGCTCGCGCCTGTCTATGGAGCTCCTTTAAGTGGCGCTCTTAATCCCCTCTCCTCATGCACCAGGAAACAAAGAGGGAAGAAAAAGTCTCCTGCCTCTTCGGCAGCTCCAGACTTTTTCCCGGACTCCCTCCCGGCTGGCTGTGGCGCACTAGCCCCCTTCAGGCTGTGTTCATGCCGCCAACCCCAGACCTCTCCCTGCGATCCGACCGAATCCCGAGCCTCAGCTCCCACCCCGCCCGCCCCGGCGGGTGAGCAGACAAGCCTCTCGGGCTGGTGATTGCCGGTTGGCACCGATCCTCTGTGCCGGAATCTCTCCGCTTTGTCCTCCGCACCCCTGTGGCTGCGCTCTCCTCCGCGGCTCCAAAGCTTCCCCCCCTCCACCACCCGCAGTCTCCGCCCGCGAAGGGGCTTCCTAGTGTGTGGAGACCTTTATTCCTTCACATCTCCCTCCCACTGGTGCAGGTCCCGTCCCTATTCTTTGTCTCTGTTTTTTCTTTTCTCTTTTGCCGTACCCAGGTACGTGGGGGTTTTCTTGCCTTTTGGGAGGTCTGAGGTCTTCTGCCAGCGTTCAGTAGGTGTTCTGTAGGAGTTGTTCCACATGTAGACGTATTTCTGATGTATTTGTGGGGAGGAAGGTGAGCTCCACGTCGTAGTCTTCCGCCATCTTGAAGCTCCTCCCAAGGCTGGTTTTTTTATTGGAGTATAGTTGATTTACAATGTTGTGTTAGTTTCTGCTGTACAGCAAAGCGAGTCAGCTATGTGTATACATATATCCCCTCTTTTTTAGATTTCCTTCCCATTTAGGTCACTACAGAGCACTGAGTTCCCTGTGCTATACAGTAGGTTGTCATTAGTTACCTATTTTTTTAATTAAGTAATTCATTTTATTTTTGGCTGCGTTAGGTCTTCGTTGCTGTGCACAGGCTTTCTCCAGTTGCAGTGAGCGGGGGCTACTGTTTGTTGCAATGCACGGGCTTCTCACTGCAGTGGCTTCTCTTGTTGTGGAGCACAGGTTCTAGGTGCACGGGCTTCACTAGTTGTGGTATGCAGGCTCAGTAGTTGTGGCTCACAGGCTTAGGTGCTCCACGGCATGTGGGATCTTCCCATAACAGCAATCGAACCCATGTCCCCTGCATTGGCAGGTGGATTCTTAACCACTGTGCCACCAGGGAAGTCCCTAGTTATCTATTTTATACATAGTAGTGTATATATGTCATAAAAAGGGTACTTTATGACTGCTGTGATAGGCATTAGTGAATAAAGATAAATCGTTCAGTCATGTGAGATATTAACATAGCAAACTGAGAAACGGGCTAAACAGGAGAGCGTCACTCACCTTTCCATGTAAGGATGAGAACCAATCAAGACAAATGGTAGAAACTTGGCTGCAAGGCTCCTAGACCATTCTGTTGGGCTTGGGGTCGGGGGGGGGGGTGTTGTCAAGGACCTACCTTGGACAACATAGATGTTGCAGTACTTACCTACAGCTACCAAAATTAGAAATGAGGACGCAGAAATCAGATAACATCATCCCCAAAAGAATGTGGTAAGCTTGGGTGGCTGCCTACCCCGTTCATGCTGATTGTTTCAGTTGAACAGTACAGATTGCTCCAGATGTTCCTTTGCCATCACGTCAGCTTATGTCTCTTATCAGAAAGCATGGTAACAATCAATGCCCCAAATAAACAGAGGCACTGATCCGCATCATGCCCTGAATTATGCTATGTTTATTTTATACTGCATTCCAGAAAATCAAATGGTCAACTATACGCCAATAAAAACTTTTTTCAAAATCATTATGTTGCACACCTGAAACCAATATAATGCTAGATGTCAATTATACTACAGTATGTATAAATCAATCAATAAATAAAAAGAAAATCAAATGGAAGATGAAATGACAAAGGAATGAACATTATTACCTCTTTTCTGCAAGGACGGAATAAAAGGCGTTGAGCACAATACCCTAGGTTTAAAACAAATAAACCTTTAAGCAAATTAATCCTTGTTACAATATAATATAAACTATTTTGTTATAGTTTATATTATATTGAGGAAGGATAGTTCTAATCTCTAAAAACTAATCAAAACCTCGGTTACTATAGCAATGTGACCTCATCTGAGTGCTTTCACAAACATCCTCTTACTGAATACATGCAGCGCCTCTCAGTTGAAGTTGTATCCTTGCCCTTTTACAGATGAGAAAACTGAGCACTGAAAAATGAACTGACCCTCCTGGGGTCAAAGAGGCAGTTACTGGCACAACGTGGACTAGAACCTAATAACCACGTCGCCTGATCTTCTGCTAGAGGATCACTTGCTTCCCAAAATAAACTTATAAGTGAAATCAAGCTCCCCTTGTTCTCATATCAGGATCTTTTTTTGGAAGGAGGACAAAATTAGAAGGTTGATGTAAAACGTTTATTCCTATTCTTAGACCTCTACTTTGGGCAAAAAGCCAGGTGTTCTACCAAAACAAATTAGACAATACTCCTATCTTAGCAAAAGCCCAATCTCGACCAAGAAGAAAAAAGAAAATGTACGTTGAGAGTTCTGCAACTCAGGGCATTACATCTCAGCAGTAGCCTTCTGCAAGAAGGATGGGGCAAGTTTCCTGGAAGAGTGAACAGAGTATGACTCAAAGACTATTTTAGTACAAGATCCTGTTTCACCCTTGTCCATCTGTTTTGCCGAGAATGTAAAGTTGTCTGGGTGAAATCAATCCGCTAAAGCCACATACGCAGGAGCCCCACGAAGGCACACAGTGATTACCTAACACGGCCGTGCAATTAGAGGCCAGGGCACACCTTCCGTTATCTGGCTGGACTTCTATGCAGTCATGTTGCCTCAGCCCAGGGAGGGGAGTTCAGGAATTCAGCTAAACCAATGGGGAATACTGTAAAATTCATTATTAATTTACTACAGGCTGATCGAAGGCAAAGAACGACTCAACTGCACACAAGAAAAAATATTTACACGCAGACATTGACTAACTAATGACAATACCTATTTATCAAATGTTGCAGCCAGTTATTCTCCCCCTTCTACTCTTCCCCCCACAAGACTTCCCTATCTTTCCTATGAGAGTCACTAAGGACATCAAACTCACTACTCTCCACCCTACCCTTCCTTTTGTGCCATCTAGTACCCCTGCATCCTTCAGCACTTGGAGCCCACATCTATCGTCCATCTGCACACCTCCACGGTTTCTCCCTACCTTCTTTAGAGGGAGAAAAAAAATGGGAAGTCCAGAGATTATCAAACTGTAGAGAAATACAGGGGAATTAGTATTAAGGAAGCTAGTGAATTCAGGGCTTCTGACATAGAAGAGTCGTGACGCTCATTTTAAGGGCAAGGAAACCATTTCAGCTGTGTTGTAGACCAAATGATCATTTACAGTTTGGCTAGAAACCTAAACTATCAAGTGTAATATTGTTTCCATAGTGAAATGAGTTCCAAGTTTTAAACCACTGGCCCACAAATAAACTTTTGGAACACTTAATATTCATAAGTTTGGGCCACCTACAAAAAATGTAACAATAAATATTTCCCCTTGAGTTTCTCTTTACAGCTGCAGAAGAATATATAGAAAGTATACACATGTATAACTGGGTGCTAAGATTTGACCTCCTTCCTTAGAAGCTGCTTCAAATGAGAAAGTAGTTGGTGACCACCACTGGTTCCTAAGAGCCCCAGGTGAATTTGTTCTTCTCACTGAGCTCAATGAGAGAAACTGGACTCACTTCTTGATAAGCAGTGACCACTGGGGAAAGGACTCTCAACATTATCATAAAGAGACAATAAAGCAAGAGGGAGGAGATATGGGGATATATGTAAATGTATAGCTGATTCACTTTGTTATAAAGCAGAAGCTAACACACCATTGTAAAGCAATTATACTCCAATAAAGATGTTAAGAAAAAGAAAGACAGTAATGACAACAGGTTGGGGGAGGGTTTTATTCGCTTTATATTGGCAAAGAGTCAGTAGAATTGTTACCATTGCAGCTTAAATCAAAAGCTGAGTTCCAAGGAGGCAAGTGGTTTCTTCTGAGCAGAAACTGTAAACATACTCCCTATGTCTAAGTGTGTGTCTGTGTGTGTGTCCGTGTGTGTCTGTGTAGAACCAACTGAGCTATGAAGAATAAGATTGAGGGGACAACAATGATGTACCTCAAGACGGGATGATCACTGACATAACAACATACTAGCCAAGCCTATCCTAGTCCTGTTTTCTCTTCAAAGAGCTATAATCATGGGTCGAACCTGGAGGGGAACTCTTAGACATCTCCATGTAACAATTAGAGTAGCCAGAATCAGTAGTCAAACTAGATGAGTGAGAAGACAAGAGTCAGACACTCCTACCAGTAAAGGATGGTGCCTCCAAATCCCATGGCAGCCATGTTTGGACGATGTAATTCCGTCTCCTTCAGCTAAAGCTGATTGGACCCAGAATGGATGTCTGTCTGAAGTAGAGCCAATCAGATTTTCTCTATCAGGAATCTGGAATTTGGATTTAGGGACAAATAATCTCTGCGTTTGGCTGAAGCTGTACAGTAGCCATATTCTGCCGTCTCACATATAAGAGATAACCTGCGTTAAGCACCCCACACACCCAGGTTAATATCCTCACTATGCAATGCAACAGATCCTCACTTGTCCGGGAGGGGTGCTTGGATATTCCCCGGTAGTCTGTACATACTCTTCTACAGCACTTACCCTACTATATTTTAAGCATTTACTTGCATGTCTGTCATACTAAACTGTGAATGAGCACAGAGAGCGTGTCTTTCATTTCTAGGATTATGATTCATATAGTAAATATTCAATAAATGATAAACTTACACTATTTTGTAAATATAAATTACGATTTGTGCTCATTTTTCACTCAAGAAATAAAAAACTCAAGATAGTGTGCAGGCAATAAAAGAATTTTGATCCACTTCAGAACATCCCCCAAAATTCAGTCTACAACAACCTTATCAGGGCTGAAGGAAGTCTCTGCTTTGTCAATTCTGAAGAATTACATTTTTTGGCAATGGAGCTCTATACATTGCACAACTTCTGGTCTTCTTCGATTCTCTTCTACTCAAAGACATTTCTAAAATATACACCCCCATACACAGAAACACGTGAGCTCACACATGTACATCCCACAAGTGTCAGATTTTCATGGAATTGTCAAGTACCACAATCAGCCAAAATATATTCACTTGTTGCTTCTTACAGATGTTGAAGGTAGTGGTAGAGATGAGAAGAATTATAGGGACATTTCAAGGCACATATACTGCCCTCAATTACATTTTGAATGTGTAGTTAACCAAAACCAAACAAACTTGAAACAAGGTAAAGATCGATACATGGGGCAAACCCTAGTCTTATCTCCGTATTATTACTGCCTTAACTGACTCATAAATAATCTAGATACAGCCTTCTTACTCAAACATAGCCTTTTATTCATTCATTCAGTGAGTTTTAAATAAATCCTTATTATGTGCTAGGCACAGTGCTAGACCCTAGGGATACAAAGGTAAACAAGAAAGCCAGAGTGTCTGACCTCACAAAGAAAGGATAATCATTTTTTAGTTATTTTTCAGTGCTAATAATAAAGTGCGAGGAGTGTTATGCTAGGAGATGCACAGGCGCTATGGAAGCACTCAGCTGGAGCCCAAACTTAGCTTAATCTAGAACAACAGTTTCCAAGTATGGTCCCTGTAGCAGCAGCAGCAGTGTCACCTGGTGATTTTAACAAAAGCCCTCCAGGGGATTCTGATCCAGTGCCATCCAGTGCCGTCACCTCCCTATGGAGGTGACATTTAAGCTGAGACCTGGAAGAACAGGAGTCAGGAAGTAAATAGGAAAAGAGGAATTTCAAGGTAGAGAAAACTGCATGTTTAAAGAGCAGGCGGCAGAAAAGCATGGTGCATTTGAGGGATTTACGGAATTCAATAGGGCTGGATTACAGAGAGGTTGAAAAAGAGTACTTTGAATTTAGGATGAAGAGGTAGACCAGATGACGGGGAAGCAATTTGCAAGCTTAAGAGCTAAACTAGAAGACCATGGGAAGACTTTTTAAGCAACTTGACATTAGCACATCTTTATTTTTTAAATATCACCCTGGCTGCAGTGTAGAAATAGACTGAACGGAAGCAAAATTTAATGCAGGTGCTTCTAGGTAAGAATATGTGTCAGTAGTCCAGGTGAGAAATGATGCTGGTGGTAACAGGGGGTTGGAGAAAAGTTAAATACTGATTCAGGAGCAGCCTGCCTATTTACAATTATTGAAGCCATGAATGTGAACGATATAACCACTGAGTAACTCAAGTTGGAGGTAAAGAAAGCTTAGAAACTAACCCCTTAGGAACACTAATGAAGAGAGGAGAAAGAAATAATAGAGAAAGCAATAGCAAAGGATAAAAAAAATGGCCAGCCTCTTTCCATGTCCAAGTCATGCAGCTCACGGTGCAGGACTCTGGATGGGGAGATAGAGGAGTGAGCCTCTTCGGCAGCATCCCACACAGTGGAGGGAACCAGATGCTCACTCACCTGCTCTCATTTTTCCCCTTACAAGAGAAATTGTGGAGGACTTCCCTGGAAGTCCAGTGGTTAGGACTCGGTGCTCCCACTGCCAGGGCCTGGGATCTATCCCTGCTCAGGGGAACTAAGATCCCACAAGCCGCATGGCACAGCCCCCACCCCAAAAAAAAGAGAGAGAGAGAAAAAAAATTGTGGGCTGAGAAGTTCTCTCCTGGCCCTAAGTTGTGCCACCTTGCGGGAGGGTTTGCGCGGGTGAAGTCAAGCTTTTCCTCTCACCCTCTCCACTGTGTCCAAATGCGTGGTTTTGCTTCAACAGTGTGCTAGAAGCTCTCCTCCAGGGACCTGGACTTCCACAAAGGCTCCACCATCCTTGCGTGATTGTCTAAGACGGCGTCTTCCAGTGTTTTCCATGGCTCCTAGACCATGGCTGAGGAGGACTGGACCTGGTTCCTGGACCACTGCGGGGTCTACAGCTGCAACCAAGGTCTGTATGTCTGTTACCTGACACACAGATGGCCAAGACTCATCCTGAGTCCCACTGCTCCCACAAAGGCACTTCTGTCCATTAGTATATTTCTAACATGCTGATTATTTCTAATGTAATAATATATCTGTGTCCATTAATACTCATTATTTCTAAAACGCTAAGATGCTTAGATAGAAACTGCTTTTAAAAGAATGAAACACACTACGTTAACTTTCTTGATCATTCGCGAATTGACTATATACTCCTTGGTTATTTACTTCTCACTCTTCAATTCCCACTGAAAATTTTATAGCAAATAACTCAGAAGAAACTGAAGAAAGGGGAGTTTTGACATCATATCTGAAATTTCTCTTACCCACATATGACAAAAACTGATCCAGCTATTGACAAACACAAAGTCATAAATATCAGGCGCTGATCAATAAAACACAATCTTTATAGTATGCGTTCTAAAATAAAATTAGGGGTTAGCAGTCTAACTCTTTGGGGAAAAAAAAGGACCAGAACTAAAAGAATACCATACAGAAGGGGGAAAGCATTGTTAAATAGGTATGATTGATAGCCTCAGAAATTACACTGGGTTTTTATACCCCATCAATCCTCCTCAGATACCCAACATTACTATGTTAATGGAAAATAAAAACGTAAAGCTCTCCGTGTTCTCCCTCAGCATAGCTCAGTTACAGCTTAGCTTTAAAGACATATTTACCTCCCAGTACCCTGTTGCCAAACTCTTTGTAATCCTCAGAAGTATGGTTGAATTTGATAGAGGGAAAAGAAGCATGGAAGGCTAGAGTTTTACTGTTTCCTCAGAAATGAAGCCATCTTGTGCAGCCTTCATGAATATTGTCATTATTTTGATGCTTTCTGAGTTCTTAGAATACGTTGATATCTGCATTATCATTCAAATCCCCAAAATTGTTTTCAATAGCTAAATCACAAACTATTTCAAATTAGTTCTCATTTAGGATATCCCTAGTACTGTTCCCTTCCCAAATACAGCTACAGAAATAGAATAAGTACCCCAGTGATATCAGAAAACACAATTCTTAAACAGAATAGTTATTTGGAGGAGACAGCGCATAAGATTAGACTGTAGTTCTCAACTCAGGTCACACACTCGAATCACCTAAGCGTGCTTTTTATGAACACTTGCCTGGTTCCTTTGCCAAACCAATGAAATCAGAATCTGGGGTGGGGCCCAGGCACAGTATTTTTAAATAGATTTCCCCAGATGTGCTCGATGTGTACCCAAGGTTCATTAAGTAAGAATTAGGTTTGGCTGTATATAACAGAAAAAAAAAAAAAAAAAGAAGTATCTTAAGATAGAAGTTCTCTTTTTCTCTTTCATATTAAAAACTATTTTTTGAAAGTCTGCACATAATAGTGCATGTATTGCAGCTCTTTGAGTCATCTAGGGCCTGAGTTTATTCTGACTTCCTGTTCTACAGTCCTGTGTTGGGTTTCTGATTTTAACATCCCTTCGTGGTCCAAGATGGCTGCTGGAACTCCAGCCATCATATTCAGGGCTATAAGAAGGAGAAAGGAAAAGAATGTGTGCCCCTCCTTTTCAATAGCCTTTCTGGAATTTCGCAAACACTTACATATGATTGGCTGAACCATAATTATGTGGACACACCTGGCTGCAGTGGAGGCTGGGAAGTCCACTCTTTAACTGAGATAAAAGTTCTATGCCTAAAGGAGAAGCTGAAAATGGAATTCGGGAAGGCAACTATTATAGTAGTCTCTGCCACAGATAAAGAAATCAGCAACATAACTCAGGCTCTCTCAATTCCATCTTGCTCTTTTTTGCTTGAATCAACCTCATTGTTGGGACTTCCCTGGTAGCGCAGTGGTTAAGAATTCACCTGCCAATGCAGGGGACATGGGTTCAAACCCTGGTCCAGGAAGATCCCACATGCCATGGAGCAACTAAGCCCATGCGCCACAACTACTGAGCCTGCACTCTAGAGCCCGTGCACCACAACTACTGGGCCTGGGCTCTAGAGCCCATGTGCCACAACTACTGAGCCCACATGCCACAACTACTGAAGCCCGCGCACCTAGAGCCTGTGCTCCACAACAAGAGAAGCCACTGCAATGAGAAGCCCACGCACCACAACGAAGAGTAGTCCCCGCTCGCCACAACTAGAGAAAGCCCATACGCAGCAGCAAAGACCCAACGCAGCCAAAAATAAATAAATAAATAAATTTATTAAAATAAAAAACCCTCGTTGTATGGTGTGCTGAATTGTTACTGGCCTTAGAAACATTAAGTTCTAAAGCTTGACACCATTATCTTCTGCTACAGTTGAACAAGCCAAAGACACCAAACCACATGCAGTAGCAGGATCAGTTGTCTATAATGTCACAGTGGACTCAGCTTCAAAGACTAGACTTAGAATTTAGGGACATGCATTCAATACACAATATTCATACCCCTTCTGGGCAAAGTGTGCACAAAGCCAGGTCTTTTTCAGCATAACCCTAAGCTAAGAATAGAGACAGAGATTCTTCGACATCACATTGAGTAGCATGCATACTAAGAGGCAGTCACCACTGCAATATAAGTCACCCAACTTTCTTGCATATATTTGACCCTGAGGCCATTCTTATAGACTCTGTGCACGATCAAACAGCTAAACCGATAATGGTCAGGGCCATCTTGCACAGAAAGTTCATTACTACCAACTTCCTATTTTAGTGTCCCACCACCCCCCTTATGCAGCTTGCCATGCAAATCCTCTCTCTCCTTTCATACCCATTTAGGTACCCACAGTTTAGGGTTCTAATCATAGCATTCCCTCTGCAAAGCAGCCAATTCCAATTCCCTTGCCCCCAAGTGTTGATGTCTCAGACCATCTCAGAGGAGGTATACACTATTGCCTCATGGCAACAATGGTAGTGTTAATAAAATAAACTAAAAACATAACCAATGAGTGTCCCTTCTAGTTAATGCCTGGTGAAAATGTGTATCCAAGACTCCCTCAGGAAGTGTTATGAGCTGAAGTGTGTCCTCCCAAAATTCATATGTTGAAGTCCTAACCCCTGGTACCTCAGAATGTGATTTGAAGATAGAGTCTTTAAAGACGTAATTGAGTTAAAATGAGGTCATTAGGGTAGGTCCTACTCCAATGATACCGGTGCCCTTATAAGAAGAGGTGATTAGGACACAGACAGAGGGAAAACCAGGTAACAGCACAGGGAGAACATGGCCATTGACAAGCCAAGGAGAGAGGCCTCAAAAGAAATCAACCTTGCCAACACCTTGATGCTGGACTCCTAGCCTCCAGGACTGTGAGATAATAAATTTTTATTGTTTAAGCCACCCAGACTGTGGTACTTTGTCACGGCAGCTCTAGCAAACTAATACAAGGAGTAACAAAGTATTTCAAACGGCACCAACTTTAGGACTCGTGGTAAGTCCCACTGAAATCATTCCAGGTAAGCAGTTATTTCCTTTGCCTGCAGGTAGGCCTAGACCCAGTCAATGGTAACAGTCCTGTATTTATAATGGACATTAAAAAATCTATAATTTGAGCAACAAAGTACTATTGGATTATAAATACAAAGCATAAAATAGGCATTCATGAGTCCATACTGATATAAATAAATAATGGAGAATTGACCAATCTCTCATACAGAACTCCAAATAATTGATGTAGATACTCCACCCTCAAGGAAGTGGCACACAACTCCCCGATTCTTAAGTGTGAATGACACAGAGACTTCCTTCTGAAGTGTACTGTAGGGAAAGAGGGAGAAAGAATAACTTTAAAGTGGATAAACCTGCCAACACCACCTCAGTCAGGTGATCAAGGCCAACATCAACAGCGACAAGTCATGTTGATAGTGGGTACCTTTGATATGATAAGAATGACACTTTATTCCTGTGGTCGTTCCTCCTGAAAACCCATAATCCCAGTCTAATCACTAAGAAAAGCATCAGACAAATCCTAAACCCCAATTGAAGGAGAGTCTAAAAATACCTCACAGTACTCCTCAAAACTGTCAAGGTCACCAAAAACAAGGAAAGTCTGAGAAATTTAGCCAAGAGGAGCCTAAGAAGAGATGATGATTAAATGTAATAGGGTAACTTCGATGAGATCCTGGGACAGAAAAAGGGCATCAGGTAGACATTAAGGAAGTCTGGATAAAGTATGATTGTTGGTTAATTTAAAACATGATAATAATAATCTATAGACAAACGTGCCCTATAGAATTTCAACAAGTAAGGCTCCCTTCTTTACCACTTCAAAAACCCTCAGAAACTGCTGAAGTCGTAGGTGGCTGCAGAGCAGCTGCAGGAAGTATGTTTCCGCAGCTGAAAAGGAGGCAAGTTCACTGTAGTGTACGTGCCAGAAAGGAAATGAGCCCCATACAGTTATCGAAGGCAACACGTAGCAGGCGTCAGTGCTGAAATTAAAAGGCAGCACACAACACAAAGGGAGGACACCTGAAGAGGGCCAACTGGTCACCCATTCAGTGACATTGCCTTGGTGAATTCATCTCTGCCAGGGTCAGCCCTCAGCCTGACAGGCTTGGCAACTACTTGCTGGTATCTTGAAGTTAATCAATCCCATGGATGCTGACTCATACTAACTAAACATCCGTGGGTATGATACAGAAAAAGAGAATGCCACACTGTCAGGCAAACCCAACACACTGGGCTTGGTGGGGTGGGGCATGAGAGTCTGCAGTTCCTTTTTTTTTTTTTTTTTTATGGTACGCGGGCCTGTCACTGTCGTAGCCTCTCCCGTCGTGGAGCACAGGCTCCGGATGCGCAGGCTCAGCGGCCATGGCTCACAGGCCCAGCCGCTCCGCGGCATGTGGGATCCTCCCGGACCGGGGCACGAACCCATGTCCCCTGCATCGGCAGACGGACTCCCAACCACTGCGCCACCAGGGAAGCCCGAGAGTCTGCATTTCTAACAAGCTCCCAGGTGATGCCAGTGCTGCTGGGCCATGAACCACACTTTGAATAGCAAGGGTCTGAACAAGCTACATGCGAAACCCAAGTGTCAAGTTTATCGATGAGCTGAGTATCAGTTAGATCACGAGAGAGGTCAACCACTTAACTGTTAACGCCATCAGGCTTTGGACGCCTGACGCATCCATCTCCAGAATAGAGAGAAACCCACTACTATCACTCAGTGGTTGCATTATCCTTGGCAGTTCACTCTTTCCTCTGGACGGGGCTCACACAGGTACAGCCAATATGCAGTTCCAGAGATTCTTACCTACGCTTCCACACTTAATCTCCTCCCACCTCCAGTGGGAAGAACAGATTATATGTGCAAATAAGACACCTTCAATTAGTTTATGAGCTGGTTTTGCAGACTGAGGAGTCATTCCCTCCAAGGGGACCTGATCAATCTCTGTACTGACCTAGCGCATATACATTTCCTAGATTAGCTCTCTGAAGAAACTGTTGTTTCCCTCAGTCTTAATGGAAAAGGCGAAACACTACACTTACACTGTTGCCACAGTAGGAAGGATTCTCGTTTCTAAACTATTTATGGAGCCCCGGTTGAGTACCACACATGTTAAGCCCTGGGGATGCAGTGCTGGGCAAAAGTACACAGGACTCCAGCCCACATGCAAGGTTGCCATCTGAGAGAAGTGACAGGGTTTCTGTCTTTAGAACAGCTACATAAAACTTCTAATCTTTCAAACTTCCACTTCCTCCTTTTTGTCAGCTCCAGCTTTTTCAGACCTTTGGTTTGATAGCCTTGGGAATACAGGCACCCACGCTGAACTACAACCTGCTCAGCCCAGGTGACCGTTCTATAGCACTTTTCCCTGGTTTCATCATCTGACCTGTTATGTTCATGAGACCGTGCAAAAACCCAACAATAACTCCCATCAAGTTCTGTCAGGTCAAGTCGAAGCATATTAAAAATGAGACAACTCGGGCTTCCCTGGTGGCGCAGTGGTTGAGTCTGCCTGCCGATGCAGGGGACACGGGTTCGTGCCCCGGTCCGGGAAGATCCCACGTGCCATGGAGCGGCTGGGCCCGTGAGCCATGGCTGCTGAGCCTGCGCGTCCGGAGCCTGTGTTCCGCAATGGGAGAGGCCACAGCAGTGAGAGGCCGGCGTAGGCCGGCAAAGAAAAAAAAAAAATGAGACAACTCTCTAGAAACCCTATACCAACCAATGGAGAGTAAGTATTGAATTTACAAACAGTACATGAAGAAGCATATTTCTAACAGATTGGTTTAGCAAAAAAGGAAATAGTGATCCCATTTCATTCATTCAGCTGTTTCCACTCATGCCTACTACAGGAAAATGCCATGTGGTGCGTAGTTCTCAAAGTCTAGCATGCAGAAGAATCATCGGGACAGACTGTTTCCAGGGTCTCACTCTCCCTACCCCACCCTCAGCCCAGCTCATTCCCTACTACCAGAGGGTCAGATTCAGCAGGCTGGAGCTTTTAAATCTCTATTTTTAACACACACCCCAATTGATTCTGGGAAATACTGACTTAAGTCTGATTTTCACTCTCTATTATAGTGGTTTTCAACTCTGGCTCACATTAGATTTCTGTGATAAGCTTAAAAAAAAGTCCTCATTGCCTGTACACTGTCCACCAAGACCCCAAAACAATCAAATCAGAATGTCCATTGCATGAGACTCAGGCATCAGTGTTCTTTCAAGCCTCCCAGGTGATTGAGTGTTTGGTGTTTCCAGGTGGTACTATTTGTCTGGGTTGTTACACATCAGATTCCAAGACGCTCCCTGAAGATTCTGATCCACTAGGTGTGTCTGGGGTATAGCTCTAGATTCTACATGTCACACAAGTGCCCCGGGTGATTCTTACAAAGGGGTTTGAGAAATGTGCCTATCTTGCTCAGCTGAGTCAGAAACTCCCATCCCCAGCAAGACTGCTCCAACGGACCTTTTGACCTCCGTTTTGGAACCCCTATTCCATGCACTCAACTCCAATCTAACCTGGGTTTTCCTGCATAGGGAAAGGGAACTCACTTTATGCTACATGGTGATGAAAGCTACTGCTTTACGTGGCAGTGACTGCTGCAACCTCCCTTCTATTACTAATATAACGAATTATTTCTCCCACTCACTTAGCACTATGTACATGGTCTTATCAGCACCTAATATATTAACTAATTTAATTTTCACAGCACCATTAGGAAGAGGAACTCTTCTTAATGCTAACTCTAGAGATAAGGAAACTGAAGCAGAGAGGTTAAACAAACTGCCTGTTAGCCAAAGTCACAGGTAGAGGATAAATTTGAACCCAAACGTGGGGGACCAACATCCACATTGTAACAGGGCTCACCAAACAAAAGCTGAAGAGCCTGCCTATGCATCGCTTGCTGCCGGAAAAAGAACACAGAAAGGATTCTGGAATCCCTACCCCGTGTTCTAAGTACTGGGCTAGAAGCTAGCTTTATTATTTCATCTAATCCAAGAGTCAGATATAACGCCTATTGTCATGGACACACTCTCCTGCCTTACTCAGCGATGGGAAGAGTTAACAGTTGTAGGGCATTAGGCAAAAAAAACAAAGAAAGCAGCCAAAGAGACCTTCCAAGTAGACTTGGCAGGCAAGATACTGGAGAATTAGCCAGTTGTGGGTTTAGCGAGTTGAGGCAAGAGGAGGCTGAGTAGGGAGGCACTGGGACTGGCTCAGGAAGGATTCTTCAATGAGGTAGAGCTGTGGAGATCTCTGATTCCAAGATAGGATAGGGCTTCCTGAGGTCTCGGGAAGAGACGGACCTTCACTCAGATGTACTGCTTCTCACAGTGAATCTTAACAAGTCAGGACAAATGGTGGAGGTCCACCCACTTTGGCGGATGACATGACACAAGCTGCCTTGAAAGATAAAGTGATGTTTCCAATTCCTGCAGGGCAACACAAGAGCAATACCTTTTGCCCTGCTTCCGGTTTCTTCCTGAGCAGTGGTACAGGAGGGAGAAAGGGGCTGCAAACCCAAATGCCCTGAACTCCAAGGCATTTCAAAAGCCTTTGGCAAGAGGCCAAGAGAGACTGTGTCTTTATGGAAAACAGCGATGAGTGGCCACCTTTCTCCTACCTCTGTTTAGGGACACCACACCCTGCCAATCCCAAGTAACACAGCTGTCTAAGAAGAGCCACAGGGGGCTTCCCTGGTGGTCCAGTGGTTGCGACTTCGCCTTCCAGTGCAGGGGGTGCAGGTTCAATCCCTGGTGGGGGAGCTAAGATCCCACATGCCTTGGGGCCAAAAAACCAAAACGTAAAACAGAAGCAATATTGTAACAAATTCAATAAAGAGTTTAAAAATGGTCCACATCAAAAAAAAAAAAAAATCTAAAAAAAAAAAAAGGAAGAGCCACAAGGAAATCCACAGGACCTCCAGGGTTATGGAGGGCAATGCTATTCGCTAGGTCACAGAGCACATGTGGAAGCCCTAGCAGAACTGGACCTCTCCACTGAACAGCTGACCAGAAAGGGTCTAAAAGAAAGCAAGGATTAGATACACGGATGAGTTCCAGAGCAGTTGGAAAGGGGAGGTCTAGGCTGGCTGGCTAAAGGAAAAAAAACTTGATTTCAGGATAATAATTCAAGAGTAATAGCTCTGATCCTAGAATATGAACTGTTTGGTCTTTTCATGTGGGCTGTGGACCACTCTGGGCCCAAAGGCATTAACTGGAACTGAAAGGTAGGCAAAGTTCCACAGGTCAACCTCGCTCTTAACTGAAGCAGGGATGTAAATGTTAAATTTCCATGAGAGTTGTGTCCCCATCCAAGACGAAGAGCAGGTGAGTTAGGTATGTGAAACCAGCAGAATCAGAGGAGTGAGGAGAATAGAAAAGGAAGCAAAGTGTAACAAGCCTAAAAGAAGGGCTAGCGATCAAAAGGAAACATATGCAATCATTTTTCACTGAAGGCAATAAATAATAATAAGTATTTAAAATCATTCTATACTTCACTCCTTTTTTATTGAGCTCCTACCATGATTTATTAGCAAATTTGCAAAACAAGCATTACCCCAAAAAGGGGGAAGGGGGAGAAGAGGGAGGAGGGAGAAAGAAAAAAGAAAAAAAGGTTGGTTGAAGAGTTTATTGTTTTTCAAACCTTCCACTATGTGTTTTATTCCTCCTGTGCATGGAGGGCTAAGTAGACCATATAAGTCAGGCAAACCAGAATTCATGGTTCAAGCCTTTTTTACTTCCTCCATCCAAGAAAAAATAGCTGACAGTGTTTAGAATTGAACATTGTTTCAAGGCAGACAGCACTTCCATGTCCCATGTTTAATACATTCTGTTTCAAATCCATACTTACTGTTTTCCCTTTGTACATTATAGTCATCATCTCCCTTACGTGCTACACTGGTAGTGCCTTCCCCGTTGGCAAACAATGCAATACCTGCTTGCAACTCACTGAACCTTCAAAGCAAGCAACCTCACCGAATATTTAGTACGTTCTAGGCATAACAAATAAAAAACAAGCCTACTGCTTCTAAGAATTATTTGATGTACATTCATGAACAGCAAACTGGATGAATTCTCCAAAAAAAAAAAAAAAAACGTTTTTTGGGAAACACCTACTGGCTTAAGGAAATCAACTTTGCCCAAACTGGACAAATCCCTATGAGAGCAAATGACCTTATATTTTACATATCCCCTTGTCTATGTCGCCCACTTAGCTGTAACCATCAGAAGGCAGGGACTTTGTCTAGTTTTTTCACCCACTGTACCTAATACACTGCATGGAACATAACACATGCTGAATAAACATTGGTTGGAAGAATGGAGGTTGCTCAAAGTAAAAAACCGAAACATTATGCATTTGCGAAATAGCCTTGGCTAAAACCACAAAAAAATTAAAGAAATGGATTTGATTAGGCTCTCAGGCAAACACCTACATGTCTTTCTACATCGACGTTTGTCTGGCATTTAACACTTTATGTGGTTGAAAGGAAGACACATAAGACAGCCATCTCATTGACCCTCACCTGGGAAACCCTGGAGTGTGGTATTAGAATTCTGATAAGCATCACTGTGCCTTCACCTACTAGCCCAGTTTCCTAGGAAATTTCTTGACCTAAGACTCATTTTCCACATCTGTATAATGGGATACATTTAAAGCTTCCTATAAGAATATCTGATGATAACTAACATTTATTGAGTATTTACTCTTTGCTAGAAACTGTGCTAAATTCTTTATATGTATATAATATTTCCTATATTTATATGTTATGTAAACATATAATCTCATTTAATTCTCACAACAACCCTATGACTATTCTCTCCATTCTACAGATGAGGGAATGGAGGCATCTGGACTTTTAGCTGTGGGCCCATGTCAAAACAGGTAGCGAGTACCAAGACCAAAATGCATGTAGTCTGGCTCCAAAGCTGGTACCCACAACCTCTGCTGTGGTTGTATCTATGGGCTTAGATCGTCTCTAGGCACAGAAAAAAGTGGTAATAATCCTGCCTCCCAGGAGAAGAGCTGAGTGTATGGGATACAGAAGGGATAGTTTTAACTTATACACCCTTACAAATCCTTGGAATTTTATGCTTTAGGAATGTATTCCCTATTCAGAAAAATATTATACTCTAAAGAAGGCTGAAATAGCTATATGAGTTGACAAACTCAGCAATGATGCTTCCCTTTATGTAAAGAGTTGGGGGGCAGGTATCATTTTCACTATTTAACACTAAAAGCATCATAAAATCTTATACTCATGCGAAGGCCCATCCAGGTGCCTGCTTACTACAGGCTGAAGTTCCTAACATAACACTGTATTAGCTCTTTTGCTCCAATTGTAAGGGTTTCGCTGACTGTGAAGAAGCGTGTCCACCTCAAGGCTTTTGCATTTGCTGTTTCCCCCACCAGGAGCCTTCCTCTCCCATTTATGCACAGGCCCCACCCTCACCTACCTCCTTCAGGTCCACACTTAAATGTCATCTTCTCAGTCACACTTTTTTTTTTTTAACATCTTTATTGGAGCATAATTGCTTTACAATGGTGTGTTAGTTTCAGCTTTATAACAAAGTAAATCAGCTATACATACACATATAACCCCATATCTCTTCCCTCTTGCATCTCCCTCCCTCCCACCCTATCCTACCCCTCTAGGTGTTCACAAAGCATCGAACTTATCTCCCTGTGCTATGTGGCTGTTTCCCACTAGCTCTCTGTTTTACATTTGGTAGTATATATAAGTCCATGCCACTCTCTCACTTCATCCCAGCTTACCCTTCCCCGTCCCTGTGTCCTCAAGTCCATTCTCTAGTACGTCTGCATCTTTATTCCCATCCTGCCCTTAAGTTCTTCATAACCATTTGGTTTTTTTTAGATTCCATATATAAGTGTTAGCATACAGTATTTGTTTTTCTCTTTCTGACTTACTTCACTCTGTATGACAGTCTCTAGGTCTGTTCATCTCACTACAAATAACTCAATTTCGTTTCTTTTTATGGCTGAGTAATGTTCCATTGTATATATGTGTCACATATTTTTTATCCATTCATCTGTCAATGGACACTTAGGTTGCTTCCATATCCTGGCTATTGTAAATAGAGCTGCAATAAACACATTGGTACATGACTCTTTTTGAATTATGGTTTTCTCAGGGTATACGCCCAGTAGTGGGATTGCTGGGTCGTACGATAGCTCTATTTTTAGTTTTTTAAGGAACCTCCCTACTGTTCTCCATAGTGGTTGTATCAATTTACATTCCCACCAACAGTGCAAGAGGGTTCCCTCTTCTCCACACCCTCACCAGCATTTATTGTTTGTAGATTTTTTTTTTTTTTGCGGTACACAGGCCTCTCACCGTTGTGGCCTCTCCCGTTGCAGAGCACAGGCTCCAGACGCGCAGGCTCAGCAGCCATGGCTCACGGGCCCAGCCGCTCCGCGGCATGTGGGATCTTCCCGGACAGGGCACGAACCCACGTCCCTTGCATCGGCAGGCGGACTCTTAACCACTGCACCACCAGGGAAGCCCTGTTTGTAGATTTTTTGATGGTGGCCATTCTGACCGGTGTGAGGTGATACCTCATTGTAGTTTTGATTTGCATTTCTCTAATGATTAATGATGTTGAGCATCCTTTCATGCATTTGTTGGCAATCTGTATATCTTCTTTGGAGAAATGTCTATTTAGATCTTCTGCCCATTTTTGGATGGGTTGTTTGTTTTTCTGATATTGAGCTGCCTGAGCTGCTTGTAAATTTTGGAGATTAATCCTTTGTCAGTTGCTTCATTTGTAAATATCTTCTCCCATTCTGAGGGTTGTCTTTTTGTCTTGTTTATGATTTCCTTTGCTGTGCAAAAGCTTTTAAGTTTCATTAGGTCCCATTTGTTTTTTAATTAATTAATTGATTGATTTATTTACTTGTGGTTGTGTTGGGTCTTCGTTCCTGTGCGTGGGCTTTCTCTAGTTGCGGCGAGCGGGGGCCACTCTTCATCACAGTGCGTGGGCCTCTCAGTGTCCCGGCCTCTCTTGTTGCACAGCACAAGCTCCAGACGCGCAGGCTCAGTAGTTGTGGCACACGGGCCTAGTTGCTCCGCGGGATGTGGGATCTTCTCAGACCAGGGCTCGAACCGGTGTCCCCTGCATTGGCAGGCAGATTCTCAACCACTGCGCCACCAGGGAAGCCCCCATTTGTTGATTTTTGCTTTTATTTCCATTTCTCTAGGAGGTGGGTCAAAAAGGATCTTGCTGTGATATATGTCATAGAGTGTTCTGCTTATGTTTTCCTCTAAGAGTTTGATAGTGTCTGGCCTTACATTTAGTTCTTTAGTCCATTTTGAGTTGATTTTTTGGTATGGTGTTAGGGAGTGTTCTAATTTCATTCTTTTACATGTAGCTGTCCAGTTTTCCCAGCACCACTTATTGAAGAGGCTGTCTTTGCTCCATTATATATTCTTGCCCCCTTTATCAAAAATAAGGTGACCGTATGTGTGTGGGTTTATCTCTGGGCTTCCTATCCTGTTCCATTAATCTATATTTCTGTTTTTGTGCCAGTACCAGACTGTCTTGATTACTGTAGCTTTGTAGTATAGTCTGAAGTCAGGGAGCCTGATTCCTCCAGCTCCGTTTTTCTTTCTCAAGATTGATTTGGCTAATCAGGGTCTTTTATTTCCACACAAATTGTGAAATTTTTTGTTCTAGTTCTGTGAAAAATGCCACTGGTAGTTTGACAGGGATTGCACTGAATCTGTAGATTGCTTTAGGTAGTATAGTCATTTTCACAATGTTGATTCTTCCATTCCAAGAACGTGGTATACCTCTCCAACTGTTTGTATCAACTTTAATTTCTTTCATCAGTGTCTCACAGTTTTCTGCATACAGGTGTTTTGTCTCCTTAGGTACGTTTATTCCTAGGTATTTTATTCTTTTTGTTGCAGTAGTAAATGGGAGTGTCTCCTTAATTTCTCGTTCAGATTTTTCATCATTAGTGTAGAGGAATGCAAGAGATTTCTGTGCATTGATTTTGTATCCTGCAACTTTACCAAATTCATTGATTAGTTCTAGTAGTTTTCTGGGAGCGTCTTTAGGATTCTCTATGTAGAGTACAGTATCATGTCATCTGCAAACAGTGACAGTTTTACTTCTTCTTTTCCGATTTGGATTCCTTTTATTTCTTTTTCTTCTCTGATTGCGGTGGCTAAAACTTCCAAAACAATGTTGAATAATAGTGGTGAGAGGGGGCAACCTTGTCTTGTTCCTGATATTAGTGGAAATGGTTTCAGTTTTTCACCATTGAGAATGATATTGGCTGTGGGTTTGTCATATATAGTCTTTATTATGTTGAGGTAAGTTCCCTCTATGCCTACTTTCTGGAGGGTTTTTATCATAAGTGGCTGTTGGATTTTGTCAGAAGCTTTTTCTGCATCTATTGAGATGATCATATGGTTTTTCTCCTTCAATTTGTTAATATGGTGTATCACATTGACTGATTTGCGTATACTGAAGAATCCTTGCATTCCTGGGATAAACCCCACTTGATCATGGTGTATGATCCTTTTAATGTGCTGTTGGATGCTGTTTGCTAGTATTTTGTTGAGGATTTTTGCATCTATGTTCATCAGTGATATTGGCCTGTAGTTTTCTTTCCTTGTAACATCTTTGTCTGTTTTGGTATCAGGGTGATGGTAAGGGGATGGAAAAAGATATTCCATGCAAATGGAAATCAAAAGAAAGCTGGCGTAGCAATTCTCATATCAGACAAAATAGACTTTAAAATAAAGACTATTACAAGAGACAAAGAAGGACACTACATAATGATCAAGGGATCAATCCAAGAAGAATGTATAGCAATTGTAAATATTTATGCACCCAACATAGGAGCACCTCAATACATAAGGCAAATGCTAACAGCCATAAAAGGGGAAATCGATAGTAACACAGTCATAGTAGGGGACTTTAATACCCACTTTCACCAATGGACAGATCATCCAAAATGAAAATCAATAAAGAAACACAAGCTTTAAATGATACATTAAATAAGATGGACTTAATTGATATTTACAGGACATTCCATCCAAAAACCACAGAATACACATTCTTCTCAAGTGCTCATGGAACATTCTCCAGGATAGATCATATCTCGGGTCACAAATCAAGCCTTGGTAAATTTAAGAAAATTGAAATCTATGAAGTATCTTTTCTGACCACAATGCTATGAGACTAGATATCAATTACAGGAAAAAAATCTGTAAAAACTACAAACACATGGAGGTTAAACAATACACTACTTACTAACCAAGAGATCACTGAAGAAATCAAAGAGGAAATCAAAAAATACCTAGAAACAAATAACAATGAAAACACGACGACCCAAAACCTATGGGATGCAGCAAAAGCACTTCTGAGAGACAAGTTTATAGCAATACAATCATACCTCAAGAAACAAGAAACATCTGAAATAAACAACCTAACCTTACACCTAAAGCAATTAGAGAAAGAAGAACAAAAAACCCCCAAAGTTAGCAGAAGGAAAGAAATCATAGGGATCAGATCAGAAATAAATGAAAAACAAATGAAGGAAACGATAGCAAAGATCAATAAAACTAAAAGCTGGCTCTTTGAGAAGATAAACAAAATTGATAAAGCACTAGCCAGACTCAACAAGAAAATAACGGAGAAGACCCAAATCAATAGAATTAGAAATGAAAAAGAAGTAAAAACTGACACTGCAGAAACACAAAGGATCATGAGAGATTACTACAAGCAACTATGTGTCAATAAAATGGACAACCTGGAAGAAATGGACAAATTCTTAGAAAAGCACAACCTTCCGAGACTGAACCAGGAAGAAATAGAAAATATGAACAGACCAATCAAAAGCACTGAAATTGAGACTATGATTAAAAACCTTCCAACAAACAAAAGCCCAGGACCAGATGGCTTCACAGGCAAATTCTATCAAACATTTAGAGAAGAGCTAACACCTATCCTTCTCAAACTCTTCTAAAATATAGCAGAGAGAGGAACACTCCCAAAATCATTCTACGAGGTCTCAATCACACTCTTTTAAAAACTGCAATCCCTTTATTTTTCTCCATATCACATACCTCCATCCAATGACACCTATGTTTTTACTTATTTGTTGTATTATCTTTCTCCCTACCCCAGGCCCTTAGAATGTCAGCTCCACGAGGGCTGGAATTTTTACTTCTTCAAGTCACTGCTGCTTCCTCAGCCCCTAGAAGAGTGGAACCTCATTTAATTGTTGAATGAAATGAATTGAGTGTGGCCTATGGAATCCTCCTAAGGTGAACATTTTGAAACTTTTAAATTGAAAAATGTATCTACTTCACAGGGCCAGCTTTAGGAAAGAATGAGGAGTGACCAACATAGTATATTTTAAGAAAGAAAGAAAATCCATTAATCCGAAGTGTCACAGTAAGTAAAGTCTACCTTTACAAATTCATTCTCTGGGGTTCTTCTGAAAACGTTTCGAACGTGTGTTACAGCAGTCTTGCCGATTTGAATTGAGCTGGTGAAGTGAAAAAAGCATGGAGGTTGAAATCAGACTATAGATTTCCATGTCAATGTGGCCAGCCAGATATTTAACCTCCCTAAGTTTCCTAATCTATAAAAGGTTGATAATTATAACAGTTGCTTAACTTTATAAACTTGTTACGTGACTTACACTGGTTTAAGTGAGGATCAGATGAGTTTATGAGTGAAGCACTTGGTAAAACGTAACACATATTCTAACTAAATGTAAAGTCTAAGAAGGAGTAACATAACAGATGTTTCTTTCAAAGTTATCACCAAGATAGTAAAAGTTAAGTGACATTTAAAGAATAGAAGAGAAAATCAAATTTAATAGAAAGTATGGACTTAAAATGTCACTTAAATTAATGCCAGTTTCCTTGAGCTTTTCATTTTTAAGCTTTATGAAGCGAATTTGTAACAAAATCTACAGAAAATAATGTGGTATGACTGCCAGTGGGCACATATTAAGAATTTCCAGAGGAGGGAAAAAGTTTTTAACATCACATGTTCTAAAAGAGCAAAGCCCAACAATCCTGACAAGCCGCCCAGAAAATTCAGTGGAAACAAGCATTTAGTTAACGTCAGAGAAGCAGCAATGACTTGCTGGTTGAGAAGGAAAAAAAAAAAAAAGTGCAAAGTCAAAATTCTCTTGCTGCCTTTTTTTCTCATTTATGTAAGTTTAAATGACTTCTTTCCTTGGACTATTAGAAGTATACAATATTCTAGAGGGCAGTCAACCTTCATTTAAAGGGTAGGGAATGACTGACAGATGTTCAACAGTCATTCAATCTTTATAATTTGCATTACAAATCAGAGCCCATGAGAACAGAAGAGGTCGGAGCACCCAGTCGAACTCCCTCATTTTATAGAGAAAGAAACGGACACATCGGCAAATTAAATGGCTTTCCCAGCTCTCATATTCATTCATTAAAAATAGACACCAGAGTGTTTCATGTAATATGGAAATTACTTTTTTAAGGAAAAAATAATTTTCCTCCCTAGCCCAAAGGAATTAAATACACTGGATTAATGAGTTAAATAAACAGCCCAGATGGCCTTCTCGGGATCTTGTATCAGAGGCTTCTGAAGCGCCTTCATACTTCAGTAGGGGTTTTCATAGAAGGGAGAGTAACAGCCTTTTTCTCCCTTCCAAGTTGAAAATCCTGAGGCTCATCATTTTAGCACAGACACAAGTTATAATTATGTGCCTCTCTTCCAAAGACCCTGGATATGTAAATATATATGAAAAAATATTTTCTTACCTTTATTGTGACTATACGTAAAACAACCCTCATCTTTAAGTGGCAAACTTTGACCTTCTTTTGGAGAGCAGCTCCTGCCTCCACCTGAATTCACCATCCTTTTAACTTTCAAATTATTCAGTGATCAGCATCACATATGCTGGAAGAGACGCCAATAAATTCAAAGGGAGATGATTTAAGAATAATAAAACAACCTACACGAAGCGAATAATAAAACAACCTACACGAAGCAAATAATAAAACTAACACCCAGACTCATAATTCCCAAGTGTTTGGATACCATTTACTATTAAGAGAGTTTTCCTAATAACGCTAAGGAAAACCAGAGCTTTCTATCAGCTACCCAGGCAGACGCTCGCACATAGCATGAGGCTTCAGAGAAGCCTAAGATGGCCCTAAATATCACAATTACACCTGCTAATTAACAGCTTGCTATGTGCTAAGCATTCTACCATCTGTTAGCCCACCTAATTCAAACAGCAACCCTGCCAATTGGAAATATCACCCTCATTTTTGAGATGAGAATCAGAGAGGTCAGTCATTTGCCCGAGATCACCAGGCTAAGAGGAGCCAAGATTTACACCCTGATCTTTCTAACGCTGAGGGCAGAATTCCTTCTCCAGAGACACCGTGTGACTTTTCCCCTTCTAGCCTGAAACTGGGACCATTGTTCGTTCTCCTTAAACATCTTCAGGAAATGGCTGCTTTATCTGAGACAATGATATACTCTGTAGCTAATATATTCACTCAGATGAGCATCTCTCATTAACAATTACTGTCATCTAATAGAAAGCAGACTCTGTGGGAAGAAGTCAAAGAATAGGGAGGGTTCACCTGTGCCCAACAAAGCAGGGAAAATGAAAGGATTGGGGGGCCAGCTGGGCTCTGACAGTATGACAGTGATATCCAGATAGCAAGACACCCCCACCCCATCATATGTATTTTTCATATTTTGAACTAATAGAATAAGTTACAAAGAAGTTCTACCCAAACCATTCTATTAAAAGAGCTCTTCTAAAAACACATTTGGGAAAACCCACAAGTGAATATACAGAAGCCTGTGGATAGGAAGAGACTCAAAGAACTTAATGATACTATCCCTTAGGAAGAGTTAAGGAATATTCAGGAAGTCCTGGTTGATTAACATTGAATCTGTAGAGCTCATTCATTGAGCCAATATAATCAAGCACACATTACATGCCTGTTCCCAGATATGCTTTCCATCTACCACGTCCCCAGGCTATATCAGGGAAACCAGAAATGTCACCTTTGGTCAGAATGGTCCATGGACTGTCTTTGGCACAGAGCTCTTTGCTGTTCTGGTTCTAGGTGGGTAAGAAGTTGGCCTGTGATTTCAGAGTTGTAGAAATAGAGTTTTTAGGACCAGGGAGGACCTGAGAGGATGGAACAAAGTTGGTTCGGGGCTAAAAGAAGCTATGCCTCCCTTCAGTAGGGCAAGGAGAAGGGTGGGTGGGAAAAGCATCTAATCTTCTCTGCTCAGAACACAGAATATTCCTTCACGGGTGCTTCCTAACTTCTCTTTTAAGAGTAAAAAGGCAAGTGGGGTGTAAGCCTGCTGAAAAGAAAACGGATGACTTGCATGTTCCAAATAATATGTTTTCCAAAGATTCCGATTACATACAGGTTTTTCAGGGCTATATCATGATAGAAAAGCAGGATATGCTATTTTTGACTAAGAATGGAGTACAAGGAAAGTTATCAGAGATGGTGAAAAACTATGTGGAAAATTATCCCAGAAGCAACATCACACCTATCAAATTCGACCTGGGGTAAATCTAATACCACCCTTCTCTATACAACAAAATTATCTTATTAGTTAGAATTATAAAAGGAAACAGTGGCCAGAAGAGGGGAATAGGCAGGGACACTTTTATTTTATTGAACTCAATATGTATATGTAATCATGCCAATAAAAAATAAAGAATAAAGAGGAAAAGAAATTGCCATTCAAAAAAGGGGGAAAAGATGAATCAAATATTTAATGATTAAATTAATTAAATTAAATATTTAATGACTTTAATATTTTTTTAGAATAAAGAGGGAAAAACTTATCTACATATTAGTCTACCTTTATATATGATTAATGAACATGAATTTACTTTATATATAATGAATATTATTACAATAACTGAATAAGCAAATTTCAATAAAAATGAAATGTCTGAAAAAGGTACAATTTTGGTAAACTACTAAATCATATTGATGTGATATTGTATCTTTTTGTTCCTTCTTTAGTTTTAAAACAAGAATTTTTTAAAATAAATTTTAATTTTAAAGCTGCTATTCAAATTCAATAAAATATGTCATGTGTAAATTAAAATTCACACTTACAAATAAAAATTGTACCCCTTGTGATTTGCACTGTTTCAAATTTTAAATACAAATAGAATCTCCAAATGGTCACAAAGAGTGACATAATTGAAGTAGATTTCTTCCTCTGTGCCATCATTGTGGTTATCACTGTTGATTTCAAATCTATGATTTAAGCACAGATGTGTGTGGCACCAGAGGGACCAGAGACTTGAACTACACCTGAGGTGAGCTCAAACAGTTCTGAACTTTTAGGAAGTTACTGTCAAAGTGAATGTGTATGTATGGCTCACACAGGGAGAAGCCAGATGCCACAATGAACAGCCCTGTTGGAGAGGCCCAACCGGTGAGGAACTGAGACCTCCGACCAACAGCCAGTGAGGAACTGAAGACCAAGCTGGAAGCAGATCTTACTCCCAAGTAAGCATTCAAATGATGCAGCCACAGCAAAAGTCTTCATTGCAACCTCATGACAGGTGCTGAGCCAGAACCATGAACCTAAGACACTCCTGGATACTGACCTTCAGAAACCATTCAAGATAATCTTATTATTTTTTAAGTATGTAGTTCAGTGTTCAAGTAGGTCTTCTCAAAATTAACTTCCACATAGAAACAATGTGTATTAAAGAGTAAGTAACACAAATGTCCTAAGTTTGTAGCTTACGAATGTGCTATTAAAACAACAATAAACATAGAAATTGTTTAGAACTTAGGCCAATGAAAGAGTTTTTTCAGGGAAGAGTATTTATCACTGACATTTATTTAGGATTGTTCTCACACGGTGATATTAAAAAGGAGACCAACTATTAGTTTCATTACTGTTTTACAATTATACACAGAAAACACAACCCTCATTGTGTCCCCTCATGGCAGGCCACTCCTACTTTCCCATACTTGCTGGGTCATGGTCAGGAAAAGAAAAAGGCATTTTAAGTCAATTCCTGAATAAGATAAGAAACGTAGACTCACTGAATAGAGAGTGAAGAATCATAGCAGGTAGAAGAACATCTATTTAAATTGTATTGATGCCTCTCAAGAATACCAAAGTACCACATCACAAAGGAATCTACACTTAAACTACAATCTAAATAACAGATGTGGCAATTAAATAAAAAATGTTATACATCAAAATGGCTCAAACATAGGTATTTTTCAAATTTAAAGATATAACTGTCAGTGTTTTTTTTTGTTTGTTTGTTTGTTTTGCGGTACGCGGGCCTCTCACTGTCGTGGCCTCTCCCGTTGCGGAGCACAGGCTCCCGACACGCAGGCTCAGCGGCCATGGCTCACGGGCCCAGCCGCTCCGCGGCACGTGGGATCCTCCCAGACCGGAACACGAACCCGTGTCCCCCTGACGGGGGGGACTCTCAACCACTGTGCCACCAGGGAAGCCCCTGTCAGTGTTATTTTTGACTGCCACCATAAGTGGAATAACTTATTCCCATTTTCTTGACAAGGATACTGAAGGACAAGAGTAAACCTGGGCCTCCACGGAGGCTACAAATAAAGAGACACTCCTATGTGCAGGTTAAAAACAAGTATTAAACCCATTCCAGCAGTCTCACCAGGAAAACCATGACCTCTGAGCACAATTCCTCAGCTTGTACCTGAGCCCTTATTTCCAGTTGTCACATGGGCAATCTTTTCTTAATTCCAATAGACTGAACTACATGGCTGTTCCTATCCCAAAGAAGAGCCGATCCCCTTGTAAAGCCTCTAGAAACCTGACATCTGCTTCACATCAAGTTTTCTGTCTGCAGTGACAATTGCAGTCCTAAGTGGCATCAAATTTGGTGTGCAGTCTTGGTGCTAAACCAAGACCAGGGACCTGGAACCCAAAACAAGGCTGTAAAAATGAGACACTTAGCAGACGTAGCCAGCAGTCTTGTGAGCCCCAAATATTTTGAATGGCCCTATTTTCTATACAGGCATTTGATTTAATTAAATTCAATCCATTTCAACCCAAGTAATAGTTACCTCTGCGCCAGGTCCCGTGCTACACAGTGTTTCGGGAGGGGGGTGGGATTAAATATAAATAAAAGAATCCCTGTTTCAAAATGCTCACAGTCCAAAAGGGGAGAGTACAGAAACCCTGAGATAAAGGTAACAATAAATAGGGGCCTGCTACAAAGGAAACAGAGGAAAGAGGGATCGCCGTGAGCTGGAGGATCGGAAGGTGATAGAGCTGAACTTAAAGGACAGCAGTAGTTTACAGGCAGGAGACAGGGAAATTCCCTCCGGTGTATCAGTACCAGTGAATGTCATGTCAAATTATTTTATCCATGAGTACCTTTAACACTGAAAACAATATCTATCCTTCTTATTTCAACTAGACAGCCGCAAAAACATTTGTAATGTCTGTTTTTCTCTGTACACACATGACAATATTTATGAACAAATGACCCATTTACAGAACTTACTTTGTGCTAGGTGTCACAATAGATATGTTAGCCCTACAATATCCTCTAAACGTTATATATTCTTGTCTTTACAGATGAAAATCCTTTAGACAGACCAAGGTCACCTGGCTAGTCAATGGCTAAGGCAAATTTTGAACCAGGTTTACCTAAGGCCAATGGTTCTGGTCTTAATCACCATTCCAAATTTCCTCTTTATAACTTCTCTACATATTTAAACCAATCCCTTGTTTCTCTATTTAGTAAAGATCTCCAAGTTGACATAGTTATATTCTCCTCCTGCTAGGCTATGAACTAGAGCTAACAGTTTCCTTCTCACAGTTGCTTAAGCCAGAGCCCCTCCTTTCAGAATTGAACAAATCACAAAACAAATGTAGAAGTTACACGGGGAAGTGGGAAGATGTTTGCTTTGCAGGACGTTGAGCTACCGTGGAGTTTTTGTGGCTAGGGGAGTCCCTGCTTCCAAAGCCCCAATTCTTGAAGTAGCAAAAGGAAGAGAAACTCTACAGCTGAAATGACTCAAGAAGGAACTTGAGAAAGTCCATATAAAACCAAAGACCACTGAAATGCTAAGGTCAAAGATGGAGAATTCAGCTTTGCCAGCTCTTCCTCTGAGTTGAACCAGACTCACCCCTGGTTTCCCAGCCCTCATTCTCGCTATTATTTACAGTACATGGTGGTCCACTTAATTTCTCCCCATCAACAGAAACAGTCCCTAAACAACTGCTGGGATCTTTGAATGTGGCGCAATTTTCTTGCTTTTTAAGGAAATTATATCAAATTGTGGTTGGAGGAAAAAACTGGCCAAACATTCTTTTAAAAGTTCAGAACAGGGGCTTCCCTGGTGGTGCAATGGTTGGGAGTCCACCTGACAATGCAAGGGACACGGGTTCAAGCCCTGGCCTGGGAGGATCCCACATGCCGCGGAGCGGCTGAGCCCACGTGCCACAACTACTGAGCACGCGTGCCACAACTACTGAGGTCCACACTCTTAGAGCCCGTGCTCCACAACGGGAGAAGCCGCTGCAGTGAGAGGCCCGCGCACCGCAATGAAGAGTAGCCCCCACTCGACACAACCAGAGAGAGCCAGCACACAGCAACAAAGACCCAATGCAGCCAAAAATAAAAAAATAAATAAAAATTAAAAATATAAAAAATGAAAGTTCAGAACAGTCTAAACTATGGGTTTGGACACACAAGGAGAAGAAAGTTTTGTTTTAATCTGATTTTAAACTGAATTAGTTGAGCCTGCTACAAAAATGAACTATGTAATTCGAGCAGTCTACTCAGTTAATATATGTCTACAATAAAGGAATACAGTCAGAGTGAAGGACAGAGACCCAAAAGCTTTTTTTCTGCTTTCCCCACTAAAGTCATTATCTTCTTTTGTAACAGGAAAAGGAAACACAAATACTACATTGTACATTTGATATGCAAAAAATACCTGATATTAAATAATTTTGAAATTCTATTTCTTACAAAATATACGTTTTATCACTTCTTGTAAAATAAATGTATCCTTTTTATGTGGGAGGGGGACTTGTTCTTTAAAGGGGTACTAAATGTACCCCTTTAACATAGGTCTCACACACATAAATAAACTGATCACACTCACAATATATGTAACTGGAGGGAATTAATGCTGCCATAATATTTTTAATGTCTCAATTTTTAAAATTAATTTTTAAGCAATGACATATTGTTTATTAAACATCTTTAAAAACCATACTTAATGGAATTACTATTCCCACTTAATTTTTAGGACTGAAAAGAATCTCAAAGTTTACTGAAAAGCAGGGAGGAGATAGAAAAATCAAAGTTACACAAGACAGGAGAGTCTTTTTATTATGTCATACCAGCAGAAATGAGGCGTAATTGAGCAAGTTTTAGAAACAAGAAAGCCATGATGCTGATGAGTTTGAACTTAAACTTAGAAAGTCTCTCCAATGCTCAACCTAACATCAAAATAACAGGAGTATCACAGTTTCAAAATACAAAGAGAACATATATTCTTCAAGTGTTTTTTTTTAAATGTTTTTCATTGAAATTGAAACATAAAAAGCAAAGTCAAACACAAAAAGTACAGTGAGTATAACTTTAGGAAACAAATAACTAACTTGTTTAACAAGGAACCAGTTTTCTGAGTTGGTGAAAGAAAGCCAGATCAAGTGATGCAGATTTAATCACTTCAAGGAAGGTGATTAAACTGAAAAGATTCCATTGTTACCTTAAATATTAAAATGCGACATGATGAACACGGCTCCTTTAAAGTCTTGACAGTAAATATTAATTTACTCCTCATACAAATTACGTGTAAGACCAGGGTTTTATAACACCAGCAGCAAAGCTGCCGTTCCAATAATAAGCAGGCAATATTGTTCCCATGGGCTTAAAAGGAAAAGAAAGAGTATAAGAAGGGATTACGTGCAATTTTCAAGTGCATGTAAAATGTGGTCAGGAACTGGAAGTTTGGACATGGAAAAATTGAAAGGCGTGCAGGTCATTCACTTACCAGTAAGTGATATAAAAATAATCAACTCATTCAATGAAAACAGAATGTAGAATTAGGTCAGCAACACAGACCCAGAAACCTCCTTCCTGTCTCCCCACCCCATGCGTACTGCAGCCAAGGCTGGCTGCCTTTCCACAAACCCATCCAATGTGAAAAAGCCAAGAGAGAACAGCAGTGAGGTGGAAGGAGGTCCCTCCTGCTTCGAGAGTGGCAGCGAGTACGGAAACCTACATGGAAGGCTCTTCAGAGTCACGGCCAGGGGAGCTCAGAGCTGGAAGTGAACGTGAGGACAGATGAACAGAACAGAAACTGTCTCCACAAAGAGCTTCTCTTTTGCACTGCTTGACCCAGAGTCAGCCCTGGAAACTTCTTCCATGTCTATCACCAGAGAATCTGCAAAGGAGGGAGGAGGGAGGCTGCAAAGTCCAGCTCTCCCCACACCCTTGCAAGACCCCAGGTGGGCTAGCCACCTTAGATGCTTTAAGTGACAGCTGCTGGGTGGGCAAGGGTAGTGTCCCGTCTGGTGCCGGTGAAGACACGCCAGGGCAGGGCTGGCTCCTCCAGCCCCCTCCTCACAATCCCAGCTTCCCCTTCTCTCCTTCCATCTCCCCACAGGCCCGGGGCTTTGGTGGTGTCTGACTAAGGCTGCCGTACCTGTGCTCCAGAACGACAGCCTTACCTTACCCTCTACTCCAACTCCATCATTCTTATTTGCTTACTTCTGCTGAGGGTGCTGGAGAACGATCTGGTGACACAAATTCACATTCAAGAGTGAGTAAGTAACAGGTCTTTTCCCTACCTCAACGCCACTGCCTCCCCGACTCTCTCACTGTGAAATCAAGCCAATCTCCTAGTTCCTGTATTTTAAAGAGAAGGAATTGGGGGATAGGTTGGGGTGAGGGGTGATGAATCACACCACTCACTGGCCGTGGGACATGGCAAGGAACAGCCAAGCGACAACTTGGAATTTCTTCAACGGCAGGAGGACGGCACCCCTGTTCTGCTTTCTCCCCTGGCCACCAGAAGAGGACAAGCCCAGACCCCCTCATGCCATCTCCTCTCCCGTCTTCCAATTTTAACAAAGAAATAAAACTCTGACACAGGCTACGTGGATGAGCCTTCAGCACATTATGCTAAATGAAAGAAGCCAGACACAAAGGCACAAATATCATATACTTCCACTGATATGAGGAACCTGAAATAGGCAAATTCACAGAGACTGAAAGTAGAATAGAGGTGACCAGGGGCTGGCAGCGGGGAGAGGGGAATGGGGAGTTTCTATTTGGGAAAATGAAAAAGTTTTAGAAATAGGTAGCGGTGATGGTTACACACTGTGGTGAATGTACTTAATGCCACTGAACTGTACATGTAGAAACGGTCGATTTTATGTTTTGCGTATTTAACCACACTTTTAAAATTATAAAACGGAAAAAATTTTACAAAGGGAGATAACCTCACACATACCTCCCCTACTCCCACCTCACCCACTGCTCACTGAAACCAGTTTTAGTCCTGAAGTTCAGTGTCTGTCCATCTGCTCTGGTTCCATGAGGGGTGGACACATTTGTCAACCCAATGAGGCCTGGCTCCTGGCCAGCCCGTGGAGGGTCACAGAGGGACTCGACTTTCTCCTGAGTCAGGTCAGAGCCGCCAAGGGAGTCCAAGCAGGGTCTCCTCCTCGAATTTTGCCTGTTCTTTCCAGAAGTGGACCCCATTCTTGTTCCCATGCTCCCTTTACTCCATCCCTGAGCCAAACTCCCAAGGGTTGAATTAGTGGGTAGCCTTGAATCTGAATCCACTATTTTCAGGCAAGCCTTGATGTGACCCAGGCAAATCCTTTCCCAACCCTGATGGACTCCACTAGACCCTTGGGAGCTGGGGTGAGATTCACTGAATAAAATATGGGGGAAAAAAATATGAAGTGGTATTTTCCCTCTTTCCTTCTTTACCATGTATTTCATATCTTCGTGTCTTCATTCATTAGACTTTAATCACTAATTATTATGCCATGCAACTGCGTTTAACTTCATTGTTTAGAGCACATGTCTGAAGACAAACTTCCAGGCACTAGTGTGTGACCCTGGGCAGCCCCCACAACTCCCAGTTCACCTCAGCTTCCTCATCCATAAAGTGGGGATGACAGTCACGCCCATCTCATAGGGTTGTGATAAAATTTGAATGTGCTACACACAAAAGATTTAGGAAAAATACCTAAGCACATATTAGCATTCAGAGTAAGTTGCTGTTCTCGTTTTATCTGAATCAGTTTATCACCCTCAATTTTCCTTGCTCATTGCCAACAAGGGACATTTTTTATTCCCAGTGTTTGACATTTTTGTCCTACAAACGTAGAGGAATGGGGCGCAAGAAGATGACTTTACATTTTATAATTTTCTCTACAGTTTTTTCATCACTTATACTATAATGGTCAAAATACCAGCCAGCCATCTGGCACGTGCTAATCCAACCAAAGTTCTCCACCTCACTAGAATTCTCAAGAAAGATTTTTTTTTTTAAACTGTAGGATGCAAAACTGTAAGCAGAGGTGAATAGAGCTGAGGGAGGTGGAGAGTTCTATGGTCATATTTGAATCTCTGATCCAGTAATTCCTCCCCTACCCCCTCGGACTTCCCAATTATGTGAGCCCACAAATTTCTTTCACATCTGCTAGTCTGAGTGGAGTTTCAGTCACTTGCAACTAAGAGAGTCTTGACTGATAAGCTCAAAAACGATCTTGTTAAAAATGACAGTAGAAATATTGTCATCGATTTGATTTGTCTCTTCCCCCAGTATTATTTTTAAGAAAATTTTAAGGACCAGTAATAAAATGAGTTTTTACATAAATGCTTGAGGAAATGGTTGTACTCCTTAAAAAAATGAAGGTTCTCTAAGGAATAGAAAAAATGGGTTTAGAAAGCACCATCTTGAACTCAAGCCAGCATGTCCATCAAAGACTTTATGATGTGTTGAAAGAACCAAGAGCTCCATCTCTTGAAAGCACTTCTGCCATCCTCCAACTCACATCCTCCCCTGGACCACACTGCACAAGGGACTGGGGTTCATGGTCCCTCCATTCACACCTTGGAAAGCCTGCTGTCTACCTGGAACCCATGTCTTTCCTTGAAAGACACAGGGCATTAGCATATTAGTGAGGTCATCTCCTCATAGCCTGAAACCCTGGAGCGCCCGTGGCTCTTCTCTTAGCATTTGTGATTTTATCAGGGTTTATTTCTACGTTTGTTTCACCAACTGATCCTTAAAATGCTTGAAGGAAGACACTTCCACATTCATTTCACCAACCACACACCTGGCAACAAACTAAGTACTCAGTACAGGGTTAATGAATGGGTGGGCAGCATCTTCCCGACACTGACCTCTGTAGCCTTCTGGGGTGGTCTACTTGCCCACCTGCCCCAGCTCCCAGGTGTGAGACCCATCCCAACTCCTGCCTTCCCTCCTCTCTGGTTCAGCCTCGGTGTCCTTCCCTCCCCTACTCTGCCTCTGCTCCCAAAGCTCAGTTCAGATATTATGAGTCATGAAACAATTGCCAAGAGATGGAAGTTTCCTTCGGGATCTCCTTCATTTTGATTTCACCACCACAGATGGTGAAACTACGAAGTGTGAAGAAACTTGCAAGATCTAAAACAAGTTGTCATGCAGGAGTTACTAATTGTGAGTGACTGTCTACATGAAGCATGAGCGCACAGAGACACCTGCAGACACAAGGCATGCAAACACAAGCACACAGATGCACACACAGACACAGACACACAGAGGGACATGCAGAAGACTACTGAAAATGCCACCAATTGAGAAATGTGTTAAAAGTCACTTTTTTATCTCTATGTAAGACAGGAGTTTTACAACTCCACCAACCAAATTATTTTTCTTCCAATAGAGATGAATGTCACTAACATTTCATTTTTCCATGTAAAGGGTACACCATTCAGCATGTTTATTTTAGAAGTAGAACTCAGTCAGGAATGTCTGAGAATTCTTGGGAAGTTAAAAAAACAATGTAGCAACAATATTCAGATCCCTAAACAGTCTGGCTTCAATTACCTGAGGGCAGAGGGGGCTTACATCTACCTGGCAAAGGGTCATCTCCGGTGTTTTCATAGCATCAGAAATAGACTAATTAGACTTAAATGAAAATCTCAAGTGATTTTTGGCCTCTCACTGTTTATCTAGCCTGAATCCTAGCAGCAAATGCAATGAATATAAGCATTTGACCATCATTTTTACTTCAAGGGAAGTCTGAGGTTGGGGAGCAGTGCTTGTATGAGTATTTTCTACCAGGTGACAAAGCTATCTGTTTCTAATGTAAAATAAGCCACTATAAACAACTTGATCGGGGCTTCCCTGGTGGTGCAGTGGTTGAGAGTCCGCCTGCCGATGCAGGGGACACGGGGTTTGTGCCCCAGTCAGGGAGGATCCCACATGCCGCGGAGTGGCTGGGCCCGTGAGCCATGGCCGCTGAGCCTGCGCGTCCGGAGCCTGTGCTCCGCAACGGGAGAAGCCACAACAGTGAGAGGCCCGCGTACCGCAGAAATAACTACCTCCCCACATTCTCCTGAATCAAGTTTTCACAGTGTCACAGACTTTATGATTTGAACTGAAGGTAACTTCTAGACAGGGCACCTATATGCGAATGTAAATTTAAGACTAATCGACGTTAGGTGTAAAAGTCAGGATAAGAGAATTTTAGACTTGAAAAAGACTGAGTCATTTAGGTCGACCCCACCACTTTACTAAGAAACAGGCCCAGAAAGAGCCTAAGATCTCCCAAAATCACAGCGACAGGGACAGAACCAGGGGCTCCAAGACCGGATGAAGAGTCAAACAATGTTTTTCCCCACTGTTTGTACTGCTGCCCTGAAGACTGGAGTCCTTGCCTAATAATCCACCCGTATTTAACACATATCATAAGAATAATGGGTGCCACACGTATGTAAAACAGTATCATCAGGGTTATCTTAAAGAAGGACCCTGTTATAGCTGTTTTAATTGGCTGTACAGCCCTCCCTTGCCCTGCCCCTCCTTCAAGAAAAAACAAAACCCCAACTAATGAGGACAGATTGCAGCCTAATCTTTATCTAACCTTAAGGCACTCCTGAAGATTTAAGGAAAAAAACACATTCTGAAGTAAAACAAAAATAGGATTATTATTGTAAATCAACTATACTTCAATTAAAGAATAATAAAATAAAATAGGATTATCATAACCTCCAGCATGGGGACACACACACTCCAAAACATTTGTGTTGAATCTGATCATGTTCTTGGGAGAGCGAAATCAACTTATACGGACTTACCTAAATTTTTATAAACCATTCACTACTGAAGTTTGTAACATCCTATGTTTCCTTGCGTAAATAAAGCAAGATCCTTAATTACAGTCTAAAGCGCCCTCTAGTGTTCCTTAATTACTGTCTAAAGCGCCCTCTAGTGTTCTAGTGTTCCTAGTGTTAAAGACTTCTTTTAAGATACGGTGCCGTCCTTCCTAGTGATAATGGCTAGGACTTTTTGCCTTAGACAGTCCTGCTTTTGGCCAGTTGTCCTGCCGTCTTGTTTAGCTTAACATTTGCCTGGGTATTTTTCACTTTAATGAATTACTATTAGTAATCGTAATAGAATTATTATGAATAGCCTCATTAAAATAAGCTGGGATTGATTTAGTAGTCCTCCACTTTGCGTTTCCATGCTCCTTCTATTGTCTTGTCCAGTAGTAGTGCATAAGGCACATGAGCAGTGCCAAGAACTGAATGGTGTGCACCCCCAAAAGTCATAGGTTGAAGCCCCAATTCCCAGTGTGAGGTAACTAGGTTTAGATGGAGTCACGAGGGTGGGGCCCTTCAAATGGAAGTAGTGGTCTTATAAGAAAAGGAAGGAATCTCTGTGTGTGTGTCTCTCTCACTGCAAACACTGAGGACCTAACGAGAAGATGACCATCTACAAACAAAGAAGCAGGCCCTCACCGGACACTGAATCTGCTGGCACCTTGATGGACTTGCCAGCCTCCACAACTGAGAAATAAATTTCTGTTGTTTAAGCCACCCAGTTTACTGTACTTTGTTACAGCAGCTCAAGCTAAGACAAGCAGTGAACAGAGCTGTCGCTCTAATGACAGTGGTTAAATCTCCAAGGTGACCAGCAATGACCTAATTTCCCCAGCCCTTTCCAAACACTTGGAACTAACACCTCCCTTTCAGGATAGCAGGGCATCTGCTCACAGAAGAAAATGTACTCAAACAGGAGCTGCCAGGGAGAGCTAAACCCTCCAGCCTCTGGTGGTGGTGAGAGAACTCTCTGATAACTGCTGTGCTGTACCCTTTGGATTTACCAGCTAGGTGTGCCAGACCCACGGTAGGGCCCACAAAACTGCCAAGGCACAGCTAGTAGGGTCAATGGGAAAGGTGGGAAATTATGGGGAGGGGGAAGGCGAAATAGTTGCAGGGAAAAGAGGTCAAGTGTGCTGCCTTCAAGCATGTAGAGACCAATATGGACACTTGGAATTGGTCATTTCTTGTATGATGTATATCTACAACTATTCATTATGTTACTGTTTGGCTTTGCCTTTTTATTTCATAATAGGCCCTTCAACAGCAATGAGCTCAAAAACTGGAAGTTTATGTTTAGCAAAATACTAAAAGTGCTGAATTTTCAATTCTCAAGTATGTGAACGATGAGTGTAAAACTGCACAAAATGTCATCATTTGCCACCTCCTACAGCCATGAGGAACCATAAGGAAAGTGATATCAATAACCGAGTGAAAACTCAAAAACACCAACTGGCTGAAGAAGCATTATATTATCATAGAAGTCAAAAATCAGTAGCTGTTTTCAGAACCCTGTACTTATAGTTTGGTTTATCACATGCAGCTGTAGAAGGTGCTTACATAACATTTAGATCCAGTGAATGCTCTTCGAAATTGACTTTGTCAATTTTTTATTTCAGGTTTTTCTCTTCATGCACAAAAAGTAAAGCAAAACTTACAATGTGTTGGTAGTGAAAGCAGAAGAATTTCATAAACAATTCAATTTTGCTAATTTTATCTCAGTGTTATCAAGGCTTCACTTAGATCAACTAATTCCAATAAGGGTTTAATTTTTTTAATCCACTTCATGGAATCAAAGCTTTTGGAAATTTAGTCTGTTTAAGATGAAACATCTAAAGTTACTGGGAAAATTCCTGCAGATTTAGTTTAAAAGTTCAACATTAAAAGTACAAGTATTTGGTTTTGAATCAAAACATATTATATTTTGATAATATAATTTTGGTGGACCATGGTGTCCATGGTAAAAACAATATTTTACTAAATTTTAAATTAGATATCTTAATTAAGATACGGAACAGAAAAATAACTGGAATTGGCTAGAGTATATATATAAGTAATAATTTCATCCAAAGAAGTTGCATTATTTTACTGATTGAAATGGAAGCTCTAACTTGTCAAATTTTACAAATTTTGAATATGTCAAGTAATTAAATTACAAAACTGGGGATGAAGCTGATGTGGAATTAAACACACATACACACACACATCAGCATGGCAGTACCAGACTTTTCTCTTTGCTGCCCATCATCAGTTGAAACTACTTAATAAATTAATCTGTGTCCTGCCTAAGATACTGAACATTTTTGTAAACGAGTCCTCTAGATTTGGGGTGCATTCTGTTCAATATCAGTTAGAAATTTTAATTAAGGATTCAAGGAGCACCAGAAACCTTCAGATTTTTAAGCTTTTGGAGAATTACAATTATTGAAAAACAAAGTTGCAAAAAGGAAACAAATGGGACCTAATTAAAAGTTTTTGCACAGCAAAGGAAATCATCAACTAAACGAACAGACAGCCTACTGAATGGGAGAAGATATTTGCAAATGATATGACCTTTAAGGAGTTAATAACCAAACTATAAAAACAGCTCATACAACTCAATACCAAAAAAACAAGCGACCCTATTTAAAAATGGGCAGAAGATCTAAATAGACGTTTTTCCAAAGAAGACATCCAGATGGCCAACAGACACATGAAAAGATGCTCAACATCACTAATCATCAGAGAAATCCAAACCACAATGACATACCACCTCACACCTGTCAGAATGGCCATTATCAAAAAGACCACAAATAACACACACTGGCAAGGATGTGGAGAAAAGGGGACCCTGGTACACTGCTGGTGGGAATGTAAATTGGTGCAGCCACTATGGAGAACAGCATGGAGGTTCCTCAAAAAACTAAAAATAGAACTACCATATGATCCAGCAATCCCACTTCTGAGCATATATTCGAAGAAAACAAAAAAAAATAATTCAAAAAGGTACATGCACCCCAATGTTTATAGAAGCATTATTTACAGTAGCCAATATATGCAAACAACCTAAGTGTCCATCAACAGATGAATGGATAAAGAAGATGTGGTATATATACACAATGGAATATTACTCGGCCATAAAAAGAACAATGAAATTTTGCCATTTGCAACAATGTAAATGGACCTGGAGGGTATCATACTTAGTGAAGTAAGTGAGACATAGAAAAGCAACTACTGTATGATATAATTTACATATGGAATCTATAAAAAATGATACAAATGAACTTATTTACAAAGCAGAAATAGACTCACAGACATAAAAAACAAACTTCCAGAAAATAAACTTACAGTTATCAAAGGGGAAAGGGGGAGGACAGAGGGATAAGTCAGGAGTTTGGGATTAACAGATACACACTACAATGTATAAAATAGAAAAACAATAAGGATCTACTGTATAGCACAGTAGATCACTGTATAGCACTGTATATTCAGCATACTGTAATGACCTATAATTTTTTCATTATACTGAAAAAGAATAGCTATATACAGAGAGAGACATATATATACATATATAACTGAATCACTTTGCTATATACCTGAAACCAACACAGCATCGTAAATCAACCATATTTCAATTTAAAAAACAAACAAAAGAATATGTCCATATTAGAAAAAAAAGTCTTCTTCAAAAAATACCAGTGATGTGGTATTAGAGTCAGTTATGACTAAAAAGCTGATTAAGTATGTGAATACATATCAAAAATCATCACTCCACTTACTTTTATTGTTCGAATAAAACATTATAAAGTTTTTTAAGTTTTGCTTTAATGTACATGGCTATTTATTTTTAATTTTTGGAAAGAATTTCATTTTCAAACGTTTTTAAATAGAACTCTGGGCCTATCCACATAATAAAACTAATTTTGCAGTCAATATATAATTATTAAAATGTATTTATATATATTATATAATATGTCTCATCTTAGTACCCTTTTTCATTTTTGAAAGTGTACTGGTTTGGACAATAAACCACCCTTATAGCAACTACTATTTTCCAAGAGCTTACTGTTTATCAGGCACTGTGCCTGAATCACTTTGTCAATCTAATCTTTACAAACACCCTGAAGGGTTGGAATTATCCTTATTTTACTGGGGACAGTAAGTGGCAGAGTCAGGATCTGCACCCAGGCTCTCCCCCCGCCACCCCTTGGCCGGCACTCCCCAGTCACCACATTCTGCTGCCTCTCTCCTACGTTGCAGATACACTTCTGACCCAACACAGACTGATTCTTACAGTTAGTGATCTTGAATCTGGTTCCATCATGACCTCTGACTCCACTACCCACGAGGCCAAGGCTGTGCACTTTCATGATAGCTGGCACATTTAGAAGGCCAAACTATAGCTGCAAAGCCAAGCAATTAACTGCCCCAAGTTATACTTACCCCTACCTTTCAAGGAGCAGGTGACTTTTGCATGTTTAATCTCCAATTCTGCAAAACCTTTTATTTTTCATTCAGTGGTATCCTAGACACTTAAGGGGCAGACCATAAGGTAGAGCTCTTATGTCAATGTGACTTAAGTGGTATTTGACCTCAAACCTTAACTTCACAAAAAAATTATAAATTATTTATAAGTCCCTGGCTATCCTATGATATAGAAGATGCTATGAAAAGCAACAATAAAAGTATAATAAGTTTAGTCACTAAATGTAGCACTCGGTATGTATTCTGTTCTGTCTTAAAGTGTCACTCTTGAGACTGGGAACTCCTAAAATATGATGGTGCTTAACCTAGGTACTTAGTTTTCTGATGCTTTTACTGTATTTTCATTGTTTCAATCATGTTTTAGATGTTCAAAAGCCTTCCCTTTAAAAAGGAAAATAACAACAAAGACATTATTTAGTTATGTCTTTAATGTTAAACAATTAACAGTATGTGCTACCAGATAATGAAAATATATAAAGTACCTGTTAAGTGCATTAAGCCAGGAGTGTTTTATCTACCTGGGATAATATAGATGAAAATGTTGCCGGAAGGTAAGAGGTTTGCTTTAGATTAGGTACCCCCCAAAGCGGGGATTTGATCTGATTTGAGACAAAGATTTGATTGCAAATAGTTTACTAAGGAGGTATAGGAATTACTGGTAGGGGAGCAGCAAGAAAGGAAGGAGAGCTAACAAAGGCTAAGCCAGACCCTGGGACTTAACTCCACCAGGAAACTCTGAGACAAATAGGCCTTAGAATCATCCCACCCAAGGGGTGAAGGAGCTGGAGTAAGGACACCCTAAGTCCCATCAGCCACAGATGAAGAGCTTCTGGGGGTTGGTGTTAATTCACATTTGTTAGTCTGAAACCAATGAAACGATAAAGGAAGTGAGCTGGCCACCCACAGTACCTGCCACCCACTTCCAAGGGCGAGATACATTCTTACATCAAGTAACTATGCAAATGCTAACTGCCTGCCCCCTCCCCTCACCAACACAAATAGTCAAAACCTAGGAGTGATAGTTTTTTTAAGTAATTATAGCCAAGAAAAATAGTTCTAACTTTAAACATCCTTTCCCAAACAAAAACGTCCTAGAATATCACATAATTTAATGTTATACGGAAAAGGACAGAAATAAAGATTCAATTTAAACTTCTATTAGGTTTTGGCTTGCAAAATATTTTGAGAAAATCCATGAAATTGGCCCTACTAAAATATAATGGGGATTTCTCAGTCCAATCAGATCCCAAAACAATGTCAATGAGTTGTTTATGGATTGAGCTGGAGGTGAATATAAAGAACTAGAAACACAATTCAACTGTGTGTTTCAATACTTCAAAGAAGGGAAGGACTTGCCCATGGTCCCCTAACTGATCCAAATGTTCTCATTTTTTAAGAGAAAAATCAAGGTTTCTCATTTGTTTTTCTTTCTTGTTTGGTTGGTTGGCTAATAATTTACAGACTATGCAAAAGTGCTATTCTCCAACATATATATTGCAACAGTGCTAGGTATACATGGATGTTAGGAGAACAGCAGTACTGCATAGCGCATATAGTGCTGGTTTTGCCGTATATACATGGCAGGAGAGAGTGGAATTTGTTTGCTCTGTTTGTTTTGGAAACATACTGATGTTCCTTGAGTCTCCAAAGCACTCCCCATCTGTGGCTGACCTAAGTTCAGGCAGATGAGCATTCTGAGAGCTGCTCAAAGGAGTGCAGCTTTCCCAGATATCAGATGGCAAGCCTACAATCTGTTGAAGAATTTCTCACCTAGTTTTCACCTCTGCTTATCGCTCACCAATTTTACATCTAGACCCACCCCCCCCCCAAAAAAACGACAAGCATTCCTATGGTCATATCCTGGGTGGATCTTAAAAAGTATTGGAAATAGCACATGCAGCTGTTAGCTTCTCCAGATACACAATCCAAGGCATTTAAATGCCCAGTCTGCAATGCTGGAAGCTAAAGACAAGAATAGGGACTTCCCTGGTGGCGCAGTGGTTAAGAATCCTCCTGCCAATGTAGGAGACGTGGGTTAGGGCCCTGGCCAGGGAAGATCCCATGTGCTGCGGAGCAACTAAGCCCGTATGCCAGAACTACTGAGCCTGCGATCTAGAGCCCGCGAGCCACAACTACTGAGCCCACGTGCTGCAACTACTGAAGCCCACGCGCCTAGAGCCCATGCTCCGCAACAAGAGAAGCCACCGCAATGAGAAGCCCGCGCACCGCAACGAAGAGTAGCCCCCGCTCGCCACAACTAGAGAAAGACCGTGCACAGCAACGAAGACCCAACGTAGCCAAAAAATAAATAAATTTATTTTTTAAAAAAAGACAAGAATAACAGTTACCTTTTTTTAACCAAAGATAAATGCCACCAGATTACGCCTGAAAAAGGCAGGATCAGCCTAACTTCTAGGCAGAAAAGAATAGTACCAATGTCAACGGGAGAAAAGGCTCCTGGGAAGGATGCACAGACCCAACTAATTGAAGGGCTTTTAAAGAGGAAAGCAACTTGGTTTTAAATTTTGAAAAGAAAAATATTGATCTCAACTGCTTTCCAAAATTAAGAAGTAGATTTTTTTGGACTTGCCTGGTGGCACAATGGTTAAGAATCCACCTGCCATGCAGGGGACATGGGTTCGATCCCTGGTCCGGGAAGATCCCACATGCTGCGGAGCAACAAAGCCCATGTGCCACAACTACTGAAGCCCACGCGCCTAGAGCCCGTGCTCTGCAACAAGAGAAGCCTGCACACCACAAGGAAGACATAAATAAATAAATTTACTTCTTTTTTAAAAAGTTATTTATTTTATTTATTTTTGGCTGCATTGGGTCTTCGTTGCTGTGCATGGGCTTTTCTCTAGTTGCGTTGGTCAGGGGCTACTCTTCATTGCAGAACGTGCGCTTCTCATTGCGGTGGTTTCTCTTGTTGCGGAGCACGGGCTCTAAGCGCGCAGGCTTCTGTAGCTGTGGCACGCGGGCTCAGTAGCTATGGCTCGCGGGCTCTATAGTGCAGGCTCAGTGGTTGTGGCACACGGGCTTAGCTGCTCTGCGGCATGTGGGATCTTCCCGGACCAGGGCTCGAACCCGTGTCCCCTGCATTGGCAGGCGGATTCTTAACCACTGCATCACCAGGGAAGTCCCTAGAAGTAGATTTTAAGTATATACAACAAAAAGTTAGTTCTGATTTTCTCTGGGTGATGGAATTTCAGTGACTTTTATTTTCTTCCTTACATACTTAAGCATTATTGAATTTTTTTTGACATGGATATAAACTACTTTTATAATCAAAAAATTTATAAAAGCTATAAAGAATTTCAAACTATGAGGCAAAGAAAATAAATAAAGCTATAGGAAGAGAAGAAAGAAAAAGCAAGAAAAGAATGTGAGCTTCTCATTCATTCATTCAATCATTTGACAAAAGAATTCTTTAGTCAGACACTGTTCAAGAGCATAATGACTACAGATTATAGCTGTGTTTGTTGAAAAAACAAATACAGGACTTAGAAAGGGGCAGAGATTACTATGCGTAGTAAGGTCAGAGAAAGCCTGTCTGAATACTCCAGCTAAGCTCCCAAAGAATCAAAGCTAACCTTCCGAAGAATGGCGGGGAAGAGCACACAATAATGTCCTGGTGCAGGAAAACCTTGGTGACTTCAAACTAGCCAGCATGGCTGGAATTCAGAAAGAAAGAGGCAGAGTGGAAGGGAGGTGGATTCCTTCAGGCACCTGAAAGCCCACTTAAGGAATTCATAGTTTAATCTCAATACAATGAAAGCCATTAAAGGGTTTTAAGCAGGGAAGAAAAGTAATCTGAGTTGATCATTCTCACTGCCCAGTGGATTGGAGAGGGGAAACAGGTTCAGATTCTACAGCGCTGGTGGTGCTGTAATAGGAATATCTTGCCTCTTTCACCCCTGCACCTGCCGCTACCAAAACCTCTGCAGCCTTAGATCCAACCCACCTGGCAACATTGCCCCCAAATGTCTAATCATCCTAATCACTCAGCTCTCAGACACACTGCAATCTTCACCCCAAACCTGCGAACCCTTCCAAACTCATGCCCCCACTTCCTAGGGCTCCTGCCACACAGACCCCATCTACCCCTCGCTATGCAGCTTCTGCAGACCTCTGGGAGGAGTAAGGCCAATTCCCCCATAATTGCCATCTCTTTTACTCCTCTAATTCACCTCTTGGTTCGATCTCATGCCACCTTCTGTGTTCCCGGTACTAGGTGTCAGTGTTTTATTTCATGGAACTGTAAAATGCCTGGGGTTGAAAAGGACTTTATAGATTTTCTGGTTCAACCTCCAGGTTTTCATGATGAGGAAACAGACCTGGCATGGTTAGAAGACTTTTCCAAGTCCCAAAGGTTAGTACTTCTGACTTCCTACTTAGAGTTCCTTGCATGGTTTTAAAGCAATTTTTTAAAAAAAGAAGGCTTGCATAGTACTTCATGTTTTACAAAACACTTCTACCCACACCACCTTGCAGAATCACTGCAGCCCCCAAGTACGAGATATAAATTGAAGCTGAGAACGATGGAGCTGAGAGCAGGACTAAGCCAGGCTTGGACCCAGGTCTTCTGGTTCTAAGTACATCTTGAACTCTGAAGACATCCCTCTTGTAAGATGAAGCTAGCCCAAGGGCATTAAAGTTAGAGGTTTCCTATTTCTGCTCATTATTTTTGATTAATAATACCTTTGTGTTTTAGTTGTATATACCTTCTGAAAATCAGATTTCTTTTACTGTGGTTAGGGAGGGACTATGCCCAATACTGGGATTTTATTGGAATGAGGGTGAGGGCTTCTGAGCAGGAGAGAAAACTTAATGGACAAAGAAAATTAAGAAGAAAGATGCAAACTTTACCAAGTTTATGATTTGGCCTAAAGGTGCATGTGGATGCAGACCCAATCGACACGGCAAATAACCATTGTCAGAAGACCCTCTCTAAAATTGGTCGTCTTAGGTAAAAGTTAACATAGCACAATTCCAACATAGTGAAAGAACGTGAATGGTTTCATAGAGATCATTATGAAAAGATTTGAACTATATACAAACTGGATTATTTGTATTATATTTTTTCGGCATATTTGAGCCTTAGAGTTTCAAATCCAATGTCAAACTCTAAGTGACAAAAAAAAAGTCCTTTTTGGTTGCTTTGCAGGATGTGGAAGAGATTACTGCTTTGGAGTAAATATATTTAGGAATGCATTGCATCCTCATGCTTCAATTAGTTCTATTCTTGTTCTGAAAGTGGAAGGGGGTCGGGGCCCTGCATAACTGACACTTAGCAACAGCAGCTGATGCAAACTAGGCATCCAACACTCGCCCAGGAGAAACAGCTCACTCTTGCCCTCAGAGCCCAACAGAGATCGGTTAACAGAACATTCATGCAAGAATTATTGCTTGCCTACTCTTTAATTTGCTTTTACTTTGATAAGCTCAAAATTCTTTTTCCCAAATATCAAACCTACTATTGTCAACGTCGCCTTAGGGTACGTAGGTACAGTTATTTGAGTGTGTTGTAAAACCTCTCAAGTGTGAATGAAAAAAATCTGCACTTACCTCAAACGCTAAGTACCCTAAGAATATAGCTCATCCCCTCTGTGAATACTTGCTGAGCTAAGAGAAATCTTATGGGTCTATTAACTGAAAGCCCAGAGTAACGTATTTATTAGGGTTTGCTTAATATCATCCATTGGACTTGGAGAAATGGCTATGCTAACAAATCAAGCAAACGGCACTGCTTGTTTTTAGAAGGCTAAGATAGAATATCTAAAATAGCAAGTGTTCCACTGAAAATAATCATACAAAATGCACCTCTCTCTCATACCATCAAATCTGAACACATTCAGGACATCCTCTGCGTTACTGCATTCCATCCAGTTTACAGTCCTTACCAATTAAGCCACCCAAGTTGTGACATGTGGATTCTGGCTTAGCTCAGTTGAGTGCTGGCGCATAAAGGAGTTAGTAAATACTTCACTCCACATACCTCTCATACCTATCAAGAGACCCCACGATTGTGGTTCACAAATATACAGAAAGCCTACAGTGCGTTACCTTGGCCTTGGGGGCTTATGCATTCCTCAGAATTAAGTGAAATCTGGAGGCACTGAGTCACTTTTTCTAACACTGCACTCCATTGTAAGTAGCCAATGTTTAAGACCAGGTAAGATGACAAGTTGAAGACGATAAGATTGTACCGTTAAGATCACTCTTTTCAAGCTCTTTAAAGCACTGAATGGTGCTTTTGTACACGGGACTTTAAGCTCAATAAAAATTCTTGTGACTGAGTAATGTTTGTATCCATGTTGAGTTATTTTTTTTTCTTTAGGTAAATGCACCAAAACTGTCTTTATATTTAAGATTCAGAAGAAAGCAGAAAATGAAAATAATGTTTTAGGAATACAAAATAAGTAACAGTTGTCCAAATGTCACACTCTGCTTTCCTAAAAACTGAGTTTTATTACATAAAGAGCATTTTATTTGCCATTAAATCAGGGCAATTCAGTAGGCTTATATTTTCAGGCAATTTCTGATTCTTAGAAGTGTATTTTACAAACAACAAGAATGACGATCATTATGAGTAACTTTCTCCATCATTAATAGCTCCCTAAGGTAAAAGAATATCATGCTCCAATACCAACTATATGAAACTGCAATACCAAAAAGAAGTACAAGACGAACAATCCATGACATTGTCTACGTAAAAGCAAACAACTGAACTGGCTTTAGCAGATCACTTCGTTCCTTTACCGATCCATGAGGATAGCAATGACATTAATATAACTTAGATTTGCCCCTCCTGGCCAGGGTCTATGGCTTGATGGTTCTGTAGCCAGCTTAGTTTTGGCTCTGAGGAAAGTCAGTCAACAGCCAGAGCAAGAAACCTGTGACACCGCTTCCACCATTAAGGCACATGGCCACTGATCCTAAAGCCTTTGTCACTTGATCCTTCCATCCACGTTGACTGCAAACAAAACGTTCTGAAGATCTGATAGCTGAACTTTAAGCGCAGCCACTGGTGCACTTCCATCAAAAAGGGAGCCTGCCACTACTTTCCCAGGGTCTTAGAACTCAGCAGAAGTAAATTTAGATAAAGTTGACAAATTTCTTGAAAAAGTTAAAGATCTTGGCATCCACATCTCTTTTTAAAAAATGGAGAGATAAAAAAAGGAAGTTAAACAAAATAGACAAACAGTTCCACTGCATCCTTGGGAAACTTTTTCTGAATGCCAAAGAAGAATGCTCTTAAATATATGGGAAATACACTTACATATTAGAAAAACCTGGAAAATATATACTTTTAAAAACATAGATAGCACTTACAAAAGACCTCTGAAAATACAGTATATCATGTTTTGGGACAAAGTTTCAGATGATTTAAGCATTGTTTATAATTGAATTGTTAGAACAAGATATTCTTAGACCTGGTTTTTATATTTTAAAATTGTGCTTAAGATCCCTAACCCAAAATAGCTAGCGACATGTTACTCTGATTTCCTGGAATTACAGATCAACAGTGCTAGAAAAATATTCAAGATGATTTGTTTCAACACCTATTTATAGATGTGCATCCTAAAACCCAGACAGGATGAAAGTTATGCAGCAGCAATATGAAAACGAGGACCAAGATTCCTTGACCCTTACTTTAATTTAGTGAGTCTTAGTTGTGACTTAAAATAATAATAGTTCAAAAAATTTTGAGATTGGTTGCAGCAGTCACTCCAGGCATAGTTTGCTACCATAGGTGATAAAAAATAACCAAAGGGGAGAATCAAGATAATGATACAGAAACATTACCCGCCCCCACACACACACACAAAAATACCCTTAAAAAGCAAAAAAAGAAAAAAAAAATCATATCATTCTTTTTGTCCTAAATTGTCAAATGTGTTGCCTAAATTCTTCATTTCCCTTTAATGCTATAGCCTAAATTAGAAGCATTTTCTTCCTTGAAAGAAAACACCCCTTAGCAAGTTTATAACCTGAGAATAAAGTAAGCCCTAAATCTTAGTGACTTAAAACAAAAAGGGTTTAAATGATACATTAAACAAGATGGACTTAATTGATATTTATAGGACATTCCATCCAAAAACAACAGAATACACTTTCTTCTCAAGTGCTCATGGAACATTCTCCAGGATAGATCATATCTTGGGTCACAAATCAAGCCTCGGTAAATTTAAGAAAATTGAAATCGTATCAAGTATCTTTTCTGACCACAACGCTGTGAGACTAGATATCAATTACAGGAAAGAATCTGTAAAAAATACAAACATATGGAGGCTAAACAATACACTACTAAATAACCAAGAGATCACTGAAGAAATCAAAGAGGAAATCAAAAAAATACCTAGAAACAAATGACAATGAAAACACGATGACCCAAAACCTATGGGATGCAGCAAAAGCAGTTCTAAGGGGGAAGTTTATAGCAATACAATCCTACCTTAAGAAACAAGAAACATCTGCGATAAACAACCTAACCTTACACTTAAAGCAATTAGAGAAAGAAGAACAAAAAAATCCCAAAGTTAGCAGAAGGAAAGAAATCATAAAGATCACATCAGAAATAAATGAAAAAGAAATGAAGGAAACGATAGCAAAGATGAATAAAACTAAAAGCTGGTTCTTTGAGAAGATAAACAAAATTGATAAACCATTAGCCAGACTCATCAAGAAAAAAAGGGAGAAGACTCAAATCAATAGAACTAGAAATGAAAAAGGAGAAGTAACAACTGATACTGCAGAAATACAAAGGATCATGAGAGATTACTACAAGCAACTCTATGCCAATAAAATGGACAACCTGGAAGAAATGGACAAATTCTTAGAAATGCACAAGTTTCCGAGGCTGAACCAGGAAGAAAGAGAAAATATGAACAGACCAATCACAAGCACTGAAATTGAAACTGTGATTAAAAATCTTCCAACAAACAAAAGCCCAGGACTAGATGGCTTCACAGAGGAATTCTATCAAACATTTAGAGAAGAGCTAACACCTATCCTTCTCAAACTCTTCCTAAATATAGCAGAGGGAGGAACACTCCCACACTCATTCTACGAGGCCACCATCACCCTGATACCAAAACCAGACAAAGATGTCACAAAAAAAGAAAACTACAGACCAATATCACTGATGAACACAGATGCAAAAATTCTCAACAAAATACTAGCAGACAGAATCCAACAGCACATTAAAAGGATCATACACCCTGATCAAGTGGGGTTTATCCCAGGAATGCAAGGATTCTTCAATGTACGCAAATCAGTCAATGTGATACACCATATTAACAAATTGAAGGAGAAAAACCATATGATCATCTCAATAGATGCAGAGAAAGCTTTTGACAAAATTCAACACCCATTTATGATAAAAATCCTCCAGAAAGTAGGCATAGAGGGAACTTTCCTCAACATAATAAAGGCCATATATGACACACCCACAGCCAACATAGTCCTCAATGCTGAAAAACTGAAAGCATTTCCACTAAGATCAGGAACAAGACAAGGTTGCCCACTCTCACCACTCTTATTCAACATAGTTTTGGAAGTTTTAGCCACAGCAATCAGAGAAAAAAAGGAAATAAAAGGAATCCAAATTGGAAAAGAAGAAGTAAAGCTGTCACTGTTTGCAGATGACATGATACTCTACACAGAGAATCCTAAAGATGCTACCAGAAAACTACTAGAGCTTATCAATGAATTTGGTAAAGTAGCAGGATACAATATTAATACACAGAAATCTCTTGCATTCCTCTACACTAATGATGAAAAATCTGAAAGTGAAATTAAAACTCCCATTTACTACTGCAACAAAAAGAATAAAATATCTAGGAATACACCTACCTAAGGAGACAAAAGACCTGTATGCATAAAATTATAAGACACTGATGAAAGAAATTAAAGATGACACAAATAGATGGAGAGATATACCATATTCTTGGATTGGAATAATCAACATTGTGAAAATGACTCTACTACCCAAAGCAATCTACAGATTCAATGCCATCCCTATCAAACTACCGCTGGCATTTTTCACAGAACTAGAACAAAAAATTTTCACAATTTGTATGGAAACACAAAAGACCATGATTAGCCAAAGCAATCTTGAGAAAGAAAAACGGAGCTGGAGGAATCAGTCTCCCTGACTTCAGACTATACTACAAAGCTACAGTAATCAAGACAGTCTGGGACTGGCACAAAAAACAGAAATATAGATCAGTGGAACAGGATAGGAAGCCCAGATATAAACCCACGCACATATGGTCACCTTATTTTTGATAAAGGAGGCAAGAATATACAATGGAGAAAAGACAGCCTCTTCAATAAGTGGTGCTGGGAAAACTGGACAGCTACATGTAAAAGAATGGAATTAGAACACTCCCTAACACCATACACAAAAGTAAACTCAAAATGGATTAAAGACCTAAATGTAAGCCTAGACACTATCAAACTCTTAGAGGAAAACATAGGCAGAACACTCTATGACATAAATCACAGCAATATCCTTTTTGACCCACCTCCTCGAGAAATGGAAATAAAAACAAAAATAAACAAATGGGACCTAATGAAACTTCAAAGCTTTTGCACAGCAAAGGAAACCATAAACAAGACGAAAAGACAACCCTCAGAATGGGAGAAAACATTTGCAAATGAAGCAACTGACAAAGGATTAATCTCCAAAATTTACAAGCAGCTCAGGCAGCTCAATATCAAAGAAACAAACAACCCAATCCAACAGTGGGCAGAAGACCTAAATAGACATTTCTCTAAAGAAGATATACAGATTGCCAGCAAACACATGAAAGAATGCTCAACATCATTAATCATTAGAGAAATGCAAATCAAAACTATAATGCGATATCATCTCACATTGGTCAGAATGGCCATCATCAAAAAATCTACAAACAATAAATGCTGGAGAGGGTGTGGAGAAAAGGGAACCCTCTTGCACTGTTGGTGGGAATGTAAATTGATACAGCCACTATGGAGAACAGTATGGAGGTTCCTGATAAAACTAAAAATAGACCTACCATACGACCCAGCAATCCCACTACTGGGCATATACCCTGAGAAAACCATAATTCAAAAAGAGTCATGTACCACAATGTTCACTGCAGCTCTATTTACAATAGCCAGGACATGGAAGTAACCTAAGTGTCCATACACACATAAATGGATAAAGAAGATGTGGCACACATATACAATGGAATATTACTCAGCCATAAAAAGAAACGCAATTGAGTTATTTGTAGTGAGGTGGGTGGACCTAGAGTCTGTCATACAGAGTGAAGTAAGTCAGAAAGCAAAAAACAAATACCATATGCTAACATATATATATTCCATATATTCCATATATATTCCATATATATGGAATCTGAAAAAAAAAAAAGGTTATGAAGAACCTAGGGGCAAGATGGGAATAAAGACGCAGACCTACTAGAGAATGGACTTGACACGGGGAGGGGGACGGGTAAGCTGGGACAAAGTGAGAGAGTGGTAGTGTATATATGGACATATATACAGTACCAAATGTAAAACAGGTAGTGGGAAGCAATCGCATAGCACAGGGAGATCAGCTTGGTGCTTTGTGACCAGCTAGAAGGGTGGGATAAGGAGGGAGACGCAAGAGGGAAGAGATATGGGGATATATGTATATGTATAACTGATTCACTTTGTTATAAAGCAGAAACTAATACACCATTGTAAAGCAATTATAATCCAATAAAAATGTTAAAAAAAATAAATAAAAAACAAAAAAGGGTTTTCTCACTCAAGCTAAATGTCCGTTCTGGCTCAGCAGGGGGCGCTGCACATCATTCTCATTCAGGCCAATGGAGCAGCTAGATTCTCAGAGGGTCTCATACCGTGGATTAAACACTCCCCCTCAGAAGTGACACACAATCCTGCTAGCAAATCATTGGTCAAACTGGTCACATGATCCCATCCAACCACATTGGGGTCAGAAAATGCAATATTGAAGGCAGAAAAACAGAAATATTTAGAGAACAGCGTTACTACCACTCGCTATATTTCTGAAACATGAATAACCGGATATTGACATTCTCTGATTGAATACACAATTTTATTACGTACCTAGTTTTTTTTTTCCATCATACGCAGAAAGTAGCTAAGAAGAATGTCACCAAGAATCAAGAACCTTCAGCACCAGCCTTTGTTCAACCACCAGATAACTAATGACCCTGGCAAGCTACATCAGTTTCCTCATTTGTAAAATCACAATTGACAAAGGATGATTTCTAAGGTTCCATCTAGCTTTATAAAGCCTACAATCCTAACTTACTGAGTTTATAAAAATAAACAAGAGGACTTTTCGCTGGTTGCATTGGCCATGCTAAAATCAAGATATGTTCTCTTAAAAATGTAATATTCAAATATAGAAGCCTTAATTTCATACAAAAATGGTGAATACTTGGCTGTTGGGTTTGGGGATTTTTAGCTTTGTTTTGCTTTTTCCAAGTCATCACAGAAGTAGAAAATCTCACTCTGTTCAAGGAATTATGGCATGTAGCTTGCATAGCGCTTGCTCCGAAGAACGGTATACTATATCTAGGAGTAGTTTCCCTAACCAAAGCAAAAGTTTTCTGTTCATTCTGCACCTGACTACACTTTACTGTGCTTACATGCACAATCTTTTTGTTATCTATTTCTCTCTGCTTATATTTGTCCCTTTTCTTATAGTGATGAAAGAATTCTAAGTTCTGCAAGGCAATATGGAGCATTATACTTTTTCCCTACAGGGATCAGTTCATGACATTTTACCTGAATTAAGGTCATTCTCTTTAATCAGTTGAGCAGATATGGACACTCATATTTACTCCTGATCATTAAGAATAATCTTAACAGGAAAAATATTTATTTTACATGATATCGAAAGAACAGTAGAAGATCCTCTTTGAGAAAGGAAAATGTGAAATTAGCCATGGGACTCCCTTTAAAAACTGAATCTGTTTTTGCAAACTATTATATATAGGATGGATAAACAACAAGGTCCTACTGCATAGCACAGAAAATTATATTCAATATCCTGTGACAAAACATAATGGAAAAGAATATGATAAAGAATATATATGTATAACTGAGTCACTTTGCTATACAGCAGAAATTAAACACAACACTGTAAATCAACTATACTTCAATAAAATGCTTTAAAAAAATGAAAAAAGGTGAATCTGTTTTAATAAAAGGTAGATTATAAAGCAAGTCACTTGAACCCAAAATACTTTATTTGGATCCTATGTTACTAAACATCTTGATCGGTGTTGTTACAGAAGCTGAATTTGGGGTCTAATGAATGAAAAGAGAGCCCCAGTTAGCTTTTGATCAACTAAGGTGGATGGTCTCAACTAAGCTTAAAATTAACTGTGCACTATTCTCTTCCACAAATAACAGATTCCTCCATGGGATTTTTCCCAACTATCCAATGTAAGGAAAAGACCCTCTTGCTTTCCAGTTGTCTCCAGGAGCCTGCTTTACCCATAAAAAAAAAGGAAATTTTTACATTTGCATAAACCTCAGGATTTGTGAAATCATGTTTCAAAGTCGTTAAAGATGACCAGAGTGGGAGGTGAAGCCAAGTCATGAACTATGCATGCTGTTAATCAGTTCAGATATATACGCATGTAAAATCAACTTAGTGGGTGAAAAAATTATTTTCCTGCCTAGAACTAAGTCTTGGTCCCATTGACACTGTACAAACCTCAGTGTGGCTTCCAGCATTGGACCCAGCAGCTCTGTCTGCTCTCTCTCTGCTGCAGCTGTTTGCAACTAACTTGAATTATTATCATTAAAGAGCTTCTCCCAATTTCTGAACCCAAAACACAGTACAGAGCATTGTTCATTCATCTACATTATAGAAAAACAGAGATTTGTTTTGAAAATAAGGGTCTACCTAAAGCCCCCAGTCATTAAGTCAGAAACTAAACTGCAAGTGGACGGTAGTGAAATATGAGCTCAGAACTGAAGAAACAGACTCATTAAGGCTTACATTTTCTAACTGCCTATGTTAGCCAAGGCAATCTTAAATCAGAAGTATTTTTCCTCCTTCCAAGGAAACTCTTTCATCTACACAATTAAGGGGTTAGACAAGAGAAATGATTCTTCACCAGAAAAGTACATCAGATTACCTGGGAAACTTTTCCAAACACACACACACCCATCCACACCTCAGACATACTTATTCAGAAGGTGGCATGTACATGTTGAAAATGTTCCACAAAAGGGTTCTGATCTCTATCTTCAGTGTGTAAATTCTAAATCTCTGAAGTCCTTTCCAGCTCTAAGCACTACGTTCATCATAGCCAATCAGAAAAGAGCTCTACAGAGTTGAATCAATAAGGTTCTGCAAGCAATAATGATTTGTTAATTACATGGTGAGATTGTAGTGAAAGAAGAGAGGCACCTGGTTTCCATCTTACAGTTCAGTTGTTGAAAAGGCTTTACTATTAGATTTGCATTTCACAGACAGCCTAGTATAGAGGAAAGGAATGGGCTTTGGCCCAAGTTCAAATTCTTGCTTCTTCATTAGTAGCTGGGTAACTAAAGCTGCACTAGTTACTGAACTTAAACCTTTTTGAGCCTCAGTTTTGCCATGTATCTAGTGGGAATAAGAATTCCTCTCTCACTTGTGCACAGTGCCTCACGCAGAGCTTAACATATAACAGGTGCTGGGTAAATGTTACTTCCAAACCCGTCATACTCTCTTCTGCTTCTGTCTCCTCATTTCTCTAAAGATAAGCCTTTTCTCACTATAAAACTAGTAAGACATTTTGGTTTAAAGAGAAAACTGTAGTCTTAATTATTCATGCCAGTGATAGAAAGATATATGACAGACAGACGAAACATTATAACTAATCATCCCAAACTTGTTTATATTTATTACTATTTCCTAAACCACACACCTCACCTTAGTCATTTCTATTTTCAGGTCAAATCCTCCAATTTTCTAAGTAGAATGCCTTGGGCAAGTCACTTTATCTTTGGGTCTTTGCTCTGTAAAGTATGAATGTTAATGTCTTCACCATCTACTTCACAGGGTTGTGTGAGATCCAAATGAGATAATGTATGACAAAGTTATTTAATGTGCATTTAATATTACACAAATATAAAAGAAGGCTATTAGATGGCAACTCTTAACAGCCTTTCACCAGGTTTCTCAGACACAACAAATTTGACTTGCTTACACTCTCATTTTCTTTCTTCATTCCCATATTATAAGGGAGATGGTAAAAACAAAACCAACCAGCTACATGTGAAGAAGGTAAACATACCTGAGGAATAAATTGATTTGCAACCGTAGTATCATATACGAGTTCCAACTACAGTAATGCCTATCCCATTTGTTTTCATTATATGTATTTCACTTTAGTAAATCACATAATGAAGCTTTTGTATTTCCCACAACCTTCCTAATACATTCTCAGAATAGTTCCAGTGGAATCATAGTTAAATATGCATAGATAGACTTTTTATTTTTCCAATAATATGAAAAAACAACGAAAATAAATAACAAAGGTACAATTTTCTAAAATGAGCAAATTTTTTTTTTTTGGCTGCGCCACACGGCATGCGGGATCTTAGTTCCCCGACCAGGGATCGAACCCATGCCCCCTGCAGTGGAAGTGCAGAGTCCTAACCCCTGGACCACCGGGGGAAGTCTCTAAAATGAAACAATTTTAATATAGGGTGCTAGCTAAGCATACCAGAATAACTAAAGATAACAGAGAATACTATAGCCCAGAAATTCCTAACATGTTATAAGATTTGACCATTTAGGCTTGGTTGATTTGGGGATGCCCCCTTAGATTCTTATCTCACCTGACATATGGTGCCAGGCGTCTATTTTTTAATTAAAAGAAATGATAAATTTTGCAAAATCCTTCAAAACTGTGGGTACATGAAACCAGGGTAGACAGTTATTACGCTGCCAACAGAGGGTGTGATCACAGAGTTTCCACTGACACCTCTTCAAGGCCTCTTTGGGAACGTAACATTTCTGTTGTGTCTGAGTTGACTTTTACCATATCCTAGCAATGAAGATCATGCAGCTCACTCAATGTTTGTTGCCTAAATCTGGGCTCCCCAGTCTAGCCACAGACCTAGGTTCCACAATTTCCTTCTTTCAGCTAATAATTTCAAATCCTGATTCTGTCATGCATCAAGTTAAAAAAAAATACATAATATTAAACAACAAAGAAAAAAAATCATACATAGTAATTTTGTTTACTACTGTTTCTATTTTTACTCATGTTTCAAAAAGCTCTACTTTATGCATTTTGAGTGAAACAGTAATTAGTTCAACCAAATTAACACTATAATGATTAGATTATTTCCTTATGGTTATTCAACAAGCCAGGAATAATACCTAGGCATAAAGTATAAAACCTAGAACTAAATTTAACAATAAGTACACAGTACCTATTTTTTTTTTTTTTTTTTTTTGCCATACGAGGGCCTCTCACTGTTGTGGCCTCTCCCATCACGGAGCAGAGGCTCCAGACGCGCAGGCTCAGTGGCCATGGCTCACAGGCCCAGCCGCTCTGCAGCATGTGGGATCCTCCCGGACCGGGGCACGAACCCATGTCCCCTGCATCGGCAGGCGGACTCTCAACCACTGCACCACCAGGGAAGCCCCACAGTACCTATTTTTAATTGCACAGTTTCAGTAGGACATTAAAGAGAAGTTTCAAATGAAGGGTGGGATATATACCAGATTCATAGTGGGAGGACTCAATATTATAAATACTCTCCAACTTAATTTATAGATTCAATATAATTCCAATAAAAAGTAAAATGGAATTGGGAGGGTAGATCACAAAATGATGTTAAGGACTTCCAGTCAATAAGGCATGCTGAGCTGATTTGGGAAGTGCACTCCATCCCCACCCCTTGCCTTCCCATCCCATACCTTTCTTTGCTAACATATATAAGCTCTGGATACGTATAACAAATTACTTTAAATGCATAGCTGGGCAGAAAGCAAGAAAGGGAAGTCTCCCGGAAACAAAAAAGAAACTCAAAACTCATAATAGTGATTAGGAATCGAAGACCTAGTAGGAATATGAGAATAGGATATTTACCTTCAAGTGTAGAGTTTACCTACCACGTGAGGCTGGAATTAAGCACCTTACATAAAATCAGGAGGGTGGAAGAACTAGAAAAACTCCATCTGCTCAGAAGGAAAGCAGTACAAAACAAGATTTCAAGAGGAATCACATAGAGATCTAGAACTGAAAACATCTTTAATGAAAAAAAAGTAGACCATTTTAACATAGCCACACTTAAGGGGAAAGGATTTACAGAGGTGTACACCAGGGGGCGGAATCTTGGGAGACATCTTAGAGTTTTTGCCTACTACAGGGAAAAAGCAATATTTGAAGATATGTCCCAGGTCACACCACATTTAGCACCTTTGCTCTTAACCACTGTGCTAAGGGAATTGCACATCAAATACTAGAACAGCACGGAATTGGGCTCAGGATCCTAAGGGTATGGCAGGATTTTCTCTAGAGCCACTGAAGACTGACTCACCCTCAGGCCAAGTCATCACCTTTCTTCCATCTTTGCAGGTCAATCTAATATCCTACTTCTGGATCCAAAATTCCACTTCTATGGAATAAACGACACTTGTTGTCAATGTAAATACTCTGTGTGTGGCTCACATGTATTTTTCAAGTTGTCTTTTCAACTTCTAGGAACACATTAATAAAAACATTATTTAGATTGTCTCCTTGTCACTCCTTTACCATAAAAGACTTTGATTGAATAACATTACAAATGCTGCAAAAATCATATGAAAGCTAATAGTTTAAAGCCCTTTTAAAATTCCCCAAAGCTGAAAAGAGACATCCATTAGCATGCTTGTTTATTCTAGAGTTTATTGGCTTATGGGTATCAGCTTCATTGTTTCACAGGAATGCATACTTTTTTTTAATTGATCAACGGCAGAATACAAACGGTGAACAATTAACCTTAGCTGTTTATTACTTCTATGATTCTCTGGAAACAGAAGGGGGAAAATGTCTTATGTGCTTATAACACAAAAGCACTATCTCAGATCATTTCCCCAGCTGTGGAACAGGTTGCAAACTTCATCTTAAAATTACCAAATGTATATCTTAATTGATTAAAATTCTTCTAGCATCATTTTAAGAAACAAAAATAGTTTTTGTGACATTTCTGTGAATAAATTTGATTCCTATAGTAACCATCTCTGCCCTTCCCTTCTATCCTCTTGCCAATTATGCATCATTGAAAAACTATACCAGGTTTTGTATGCATGACCCTTATAATGAACAAGCAGGACCCATGGGATATAATCAGAAAATGACTGTTTCTTCCATTGCGTCTGTAAGTTTATTATGTGGGGCTGGTTTTTCCCTTGTCCTTGTATGAAATTCAGGACAGTTGTCATGTCTTTTGCAATCATTCAAATAATGAAGACTTTTCAAGTCACTCTAAGTCCAAAAAATCAATCACAGTTCTGTAATTAATGTGTCTAATTTAATATAGCACTCAAACTCTTCCAATTTCATGCAAAGTTAAATGGCTCCCTCCTGCAGCTAGGTATGGCCTAGTGAACACTTTCCCACATGTTCTGGGAAAGGTGAACAAAGATTCTTCTCTCTCCAGCCGGATTGCTAATTTAGGTTGCTCCCACTTTCTGATCCAAAAGTGGGGATGAGGTAGAAGGAAAAAGAGGCAGCAGGAACATTCTTCCTTGACTAATACAGACTAGTTAGATTAGATCTAATGCTGGTGATCTGTGAGCGTGGTGAGTGTTTAAAGGTTACTTTTTTAAAATTGAAATATAGTTGATTTACAATATTGTTTTAGTTTCAGGTGTAGAGCAAAGTGATTCAGATATATATATATTTTTTGATTCTTTTCCATTGTAGGCTATTACATGATATTGAATATAGTTCCCTGTGCTATACGATAAATCTTTGTTGCTTATCTATTTTACATACAGTAGTATGTATCTGTTAATCCCATACTGCTAATTTATCCCTTCCCCCGCCACTTCTCCTCTGGTAACCATAAGTTTATTTTCTATGTCTGTGAGTCCGTTTCTGTTTTGTAAATAAGCTCATTTGTACTATTTTTTAGTTTCCACATATCAGTGATATCATATATTTGTCTTTCTCTGTCTGACTTACTTCACTTAGAATGATAATCCCTAAATCCATCCATGTTGCTGCAAATGGCATTATTTCATTCTTTTTTATGGCTAATATTCCATTGTGTGTGTGTGTGTACATGCATATATAGTGTGTATGTGTGTATACATACATATGTATATGTATATGTATATGTGTGTATATATATATATATATATATACACACACACACACACACACACACACACATATATACGTACCACAACTTCTTCATCTATTCATTTACTGATGGCTACTTTAAAAGCTTACTTTTTCTTTTGAGCCGGGGCGGGATGGTGATGAAGATAATTGAAAGTAGAGAGGTGGGAAACCTCAACTCCAGCCCCATCACTGGGTATCTCTAACCTCCGTATCCTTTTTTGCTGATGGTTACTTAGGGCTCCCTCCTCAGTTTACCCTGCTGGGGTCCAGGTGGTCCTCTCAGACATGACCTGAGGTGATCCCCAGCTAGCTCACTCTCCATCGTGGTGATCTATCCTTGTTCTTTCGGGAACAACCCATGCACTCTGTGCTCTACCAAACTATGGAACAGTGCCGCTACATCTCTTTCACTCCATCATCAGAGGAGCTAGCCAGCCAGTCTCTTGTCCTGTAGATTTCTCAGGCCTGAATCTCTACACCTCCCCATCTTCAGGGATACACATTAAACACTCCAAATAATCTGCATAAAACCCCTTTCTCTAGACGTGAGTTGAGGGGCAGGTACCTCACACCCCTTTGTTGGTGGCCAGGATCTGGGACTCGAATTCACCACCAACTCTCTGAAAATCATCTTCTAATCATTCTTTTTTTGGCCTCTCCAATCTGTTTTATCACCTGGGAGTGGCCAATAAGCTAACCACGAACAGTTTAAACTGGTTCTCCTGTGCTTCCAAGTCTGCATTGTGGTCTTACTTTGGAATGTGGCCTCTACTGTCTTAAGCCACAGCTAAAACTGAAAACTAAAAAGTTCCGTTTTAACATCCTGTTCCATGAGTACTCATATTTCTATCAAGTGGTCCATTTCTATTTTTCTTCCAAAAGGAAATATATGTATTCTGTTGGCTCACAAGCTCCTACAAGCAGGGTTTGAACTCTCAAGAGTTAAATAATTGTATAAACTGAGGTTTAACCATGAAGGATGAAATGACAATGGCTGAGGCGGGGTGATGGGGTGAGGTGGGGACCTAGGCAGAAGCACAGAGTAGCAAGAGTCAAACACGCAATCAGAGCTCCCAACCTATATAGCCTCCTGCGCGCTGGACTGAACCCACGATCTTCTGTTCTCCTGGTCCTGCTCCTCTATGACACCACGTAGCAGAGTCACCTGAGAGTTATCTTGGATCCCTCCCTTTCTCTCATCTGCAAGATCCAATCAGTCACCAAGTTTTATTACTGCTACATATAAAGCATCCCTCCTACTCAGCCACTCCACCCATTCCCTCTGCCACTGTTTCATTTCAGTAAGAGTTAATGAGGACCTATGTTTTTTTAAGAGAGGAGAGTGGAGTATGCTTATATGTTAATGAAAAAGAGTCAATCAAGAAGAGATCAAAAATATTTGAGAAAAAAGACAATTGGTGAGGCCAGATCCGTAAAGGAGAAGGAGAGAAAGAACCCTGAACCCAGAGGGAAAAGGAAATCTTGGACAGGAAAAGAAAAACTTCACTATCTGAGATACTGACTTTCTCATAATGCTAAATTTATTCAACTTTTCAATGTTAATATTTTCTTTTCTGAAATAAGATTAGACGGTGGTATTTTTAATGTCCTTACTTGAAAAACATTTAAACTTGGCAAACATTCAGTCCCTAAAATTTGGGGTGGGGGGGAGATTTTTCTATTCTCTCAAATCCAATTCCCCAATCTTGAGTATCTACGTGGCTACTGACCTCTCTCTCTCTTTCCCTATCTTGTCCCTTTCTTCTAAAGGAGAAACATTTTTCTATTCGCTGTCTACACTTTCCTGTCTTCCTGATGCTCATTCATCATTCCACTGCAGCCTTCCTTCTATCTGCATCTCGCCACTGAAACTGCCCCTGGCTGAGGTCACACTGACCCAATTGCCAAACCCAATGGTAACTTCTTTGTCCTCATGATGCTAATGAGAGTTCTTTTCATCTTAAATTTCTAAATTCCCTTTGATTCTCTGATTTCACTCTCTGCTCTGGCTACTCCTTCTCAGGCTCCTCTTGTCGACTTGTTTCCTATGTTCTCAGAGTTTCACTGTTGAGGGTTCCTTTTGCTGCACACTCTAGGTTCATCTCATCCATGCCTTCTACCACCACCTGACAACTCCTCTATAATTACCTTGTGTTACCTGTACCACTCTAGGACGTGACTATCACCTTTTCCAGATGAGGGAAATGAGGCTAAGAAAACTAATTTGCCAAAGTTCCATTATTAGTATAATGTTAAGGAATGTGTTTAAACCACAATCTTCCGAATCCAAAGGCCATAGTCCTCTGACTCTAAGACAACTGTTTTGAGGATAAAATAAGATAATGTATAAAAGTGAAAACAGACAAAGGTTTCTATTTTAATCAAGTTCGGGCATCGTAGAATCAAGAAAATTTTGTAAAGAGCCCAAGCTCCCTTCTATAATGCCATCTGCCTCTTGCCGTCTCCCTTCTCTCTGAGGCGGTAAAGTAAATCACAGTACATTCCAACCTTCTCCTTCTCCTCTCTCTGACTGTGGAGTCAGCCAGGGATTCACACCATAGGTACAGGACCTATCTTACCCCTGATTCTGGACTAATTAGGCATTATTTCTCCAAGGTAGAGCAATCAGGGAAAAAGGACCAGGTATATGAAAAGACTATTGCAAAAGAAGACGCTTCTAAGTAATTACCAAAAATGGTGTCTACTGAAAGAAAGTGGAAACAGTAGAAAAGTGGCAACAGTAGAAACTTTCATAGATATTCTCTTTAGTGGACTCAGTAAGAAGAAAATGGACATCGTAGCTATGAAACCAAAGCAGGTAGTCATAAAGCGGAAAGAATCTGAGATTAGGTAAGACAACTTGGATACCAAAAATATCATGACCCAATAAAAAGTTGCAATGGAGGTGGTGAGTAAAAGATTGGAAATGATTGAAAATCTAATCAAAGTAGATTGATTAGATTAAGCTTGAGAAATTCTGCCCATATTCAGAGAAAAGGCAAAAGATTAAATGTAGTAAATAAAAAATGAGATACGGGAGATGAATACATAAATGTGTATGTAATTACAAAAAGAAATAATCAGGAAAAAATTGAATTCCGAGATGAAAAGAAATTTTAAGTCTTCAAATCAAAAACTACTCAAAGAGTACCAAGAAAAATTAATGTAACAGATTATCACCATGATATGATATGGTAAAAATTTTCATAGTATCAGAGAAAAAAAAACAATGCTTTTATAATGGAAAAGAATCTGAAAACGAATATATATAACTGAATCACTTTGCTGTACACTTGAAACTAACACAACATTGAAAATTAACTATACTTCAATTTTTTTTTAAATGATGCTTTAAGCGTCAAGACAGAAAAACAGATTATCTACAAAAGAACAGCTATCAGGCAGACCTCAGACTTCTGCAATCCTAACCTCTAGAATTCAATAGAGCAACATCTAGAGAGCACTGAGGTAGACTGTGACCCAAGAATTTCATATAAAGCAAGAAAAACAGAAAAGTATTCCCATCTATACAAGGATTCCTGAAAACAATTTCTTAAAAACTTCTGAGCTATTTATGACCTCCTAAAAAATTACTTGAATATATACTTAAATTTGTCTTGCTATGAACTTAAGGATGGAGGAACTGTAATTCTATTAAGCTGGCATAAGCAGTAGAACAGCTTAAACAGAGTTAAGTCGAAATAAACTCGGTCAATGTGGGCACAAACCTTAAAGAAAATGTCCAAAGTCCTTAAATAGAAAATAAATGATTTCAGCATTTATTAACGGTAATAAATTTGATTTTAATAACCCTAGCTGATATCAACAAAAAAACTAGGAAATGGCAGAGCTGGAGAAAGAAAGGTAGTAAATGTGTTAAATTTCTCATCTTACAAAAGAAAGTTTATTAATACCATTTCTCCCTGGCACTGATTAGGGAAGACAAGGTCATATATATATATATATATATATTCATATATATATATATATATATATAAAACATATATATATATAAAACATATATATATATAAAACAAACAAAAACCTTAAAGGCAGCTATAGTTGGATTTTTTAAATATGATCTATACCTTTTAATCTATCAGAAGAAAAGTTAGCAAATAAAATACAGTCCAGACAGCTAGAGAAAACTGTTGAATAGCAGGGGCAATTCTTATGACCTACTGTTAAATTTTTTAATAAAAAGAATGCATAGAAAAAAATCTAAAGTCTGTAACAACATTCATACACATATATGTTCACATGGATACTTTTATCAATAAAACTGGAAAAATGATGCCAAAATGTTAGATGTGCTTATCTCTGGATGGTAGGATTAGAGGTGGTTCTGACAGTCATCCTTATAGTCTTCGGTATTTTCCAAAACCAAGATGTAAAATTAGTCAACAGTCTGACATGCTCCTTAGCGTTTTTTAGTGTTATTTTTTTTTTATTTTTATTTTTTTCGATGCGCGGGCCTCTCACCGTTGTGGCCTCTCCCGTAGCGGAGCACAGGCTCCGGACGCGCAGGCTCAGCGGCCATGGCTCACGGGCCCAGCTGCTCCGCGGCATGTGGGATCTTCCCGGACCGGGGCACGAACCCGCGTCCCCTGCATCGGCAGGCGAACTCTCAACCAGGGAAGCCCCTTAACGTTTTTTATAAGCCTACTTATAAACTTAAATATATTTATATATAAATTTACATATGATACTCCAAACACTCTTACCTCTTTCTGCTCACATGGTTTCCAAAAAAACATTTCAATAGTGATAAGGCACTAAAGTATGCTAAAGGAGAGTATTATTTTAAAAAGGAAAAAAGTCTGGACTAATTAAATACTATAGGAAAGAGGTATGAAGTTACAAGAACTTGCTTGAAGATTTAAAGCGAAATTTCCTGAGGCACTTCTGCACTTTCCAAGAGGCGGCAGAGCTGAGGACCAGGGCAAACGCTGCCTGAGTTGCTGGCAGAAACAGTCCCAGTTTGGAGACCCAGAAGCTGGGCTATATGAACATTATGGCCAAGACAGTTGCTGTTTGTACTAGACCTAGCAGCAGAACCTTTTAAACTGTTTACAAAAAAGATTTTCTATGAACCAACTAATGCAGAGAATAACATCTGCCTTTGAGGATATGGAAGAAACTGCGAAGGAAGGATGCCTTCCACAGGTGTAAAGACTCTCTCCTGGGGTAGAAGCTTCAAGGTTAAACTTTAAGGAGACAACTCTTCACTTCTTTACGTAAGGTTTAATGTTGATCAGATAGAATAACAAAAGCCAAAAGAAGTTGATTAAAACATAAATTTATGAAACTAATGGTAAAACTTTTACTGCTAAATAGTTCTATTTGTGTCAGATTCAGTAGAAATATTCCTTATAGGACAATGACTTTCAACCCTCTCAAACTAAAGCTCATTTTTATAACAAATATTCTGTAAGTTACTCCTTTGCTGTCTTGAAATGAAATTCATAGAAAATATAGTCTAATTACATACATATTTTCAAAACCAAACAAATATAACATCCTAACTGTAATATACAGGAGACATAAAAGAAAGTAAATTTGGGCTTCCTTGATGGTGCAGTGGTTGAGAGTCCGCCTGCCGATGCAGGGGACAGGGGTTCGTGCCCCAGTCTGGGAAGATACCACATGCTGCGGAGCGGCTGGGCCCGTGAGCCATGGCCGCTGAGCCTGCACGTCTAGAGCCTGTGCTCTGCAACAGGAGAGGCCACAACAGTGAGAGGCCCGCGTACCGCAAAAAAAAAAAAAAAAAAGGAAAAGAAAGTAAATTTAATTAATACACATTTTAATTTATAACTGCTCTGGGCAGGACGACACTAGAAAACAGAATTTCTAAAAAGCCTTGAAGGAAGTGGTACCATGTAATACAGAATCACTTGTAGGGAGTAATGGAAGGTGTAGCAATTAGTCATATTATAGATGTGAATCACCAAAATGTCATGAAATTATAAAGAAAATATATTTTCAAAGGCGTCTTGGGCTTCCCTGGTGGCGCAGCAGTTAACAATCCTCCTGCCAATGCAGGGCACACGGGTTCTATCCCTGGTCCGGGAAGATCCCACATTCCGTGGAGCAACTAAGCCCATGCACCACAACTACTGAGCCTGCGCTCTAGAGCCCGTGAGCCACAACTACTGAGCCTGGGCACCTAGAGCCCGTGCTCCGCAACAAGAGAAGCCACGGCAATGAGAAGCCCGTGCACCGCAACGAAGAGTAGCCCCAGCTCGCCGCAACTAGAGAAAGCCCACGCACAGCAACGAAGACCCAATACAGCCAAAAATAAAAATAAATAAATATTTTTTTTAAAAAAAGGCATCTTGATTGTTGAGGATTAATTCTACTTTGGAACACGTATTTTAAACCTAGTAATTGTCTTTAGTCTTTAAATCTATGCAAGAATGTTGAGCTCCACACATTGAACACAGCTACACTGAAATATAGAAACATGTGAAGACTTTATAAGGTCTTTGCAGAATAAGGAAATTTGCCAGATATCCCAAAATTAGCATACTATCATCTACAGATTCAATCAACAGCTTGACTCTAGGGAAGCAGTGTGGGGTGTTGAAAGGGGTATGTGTGTGCGGTCAAGATGCTTAACTTCTCTGAATCACAGATCTATATAAAGGGGACCATAATGTCTATCTGTTAGGACTATGAAGATACTTTTTAATGTATGTAAAGTACCTAAATAAATAAATGGTGGTGATCTTGCCACTAGCAAGAGTACTCCCCTAGATTCTATGTGGTCTCTTAAGATTGGATCCAATCCTTTCAGTGCCTATATATCAGGATAAATTCTTTTGTAAATCCTCAACTCTAGGAACTTGGGAAGATAGATCTTTAAGACAGAAGATCTTGAAAGGCAGAAACATCAAGAGATGGAACTTCCCAAAACCAAGTCTCATTTAAGTAGGATTTTGAGGGCTAGAAACCCCAGTGATTGTCTCCATTATTTCAGATTAAAATCTCTGGGGAGGGGTCTGAAGGCCAACCATTTCTGAATGATTTGCTGATTCATTAAGTCATGCTCTTCACACATCCCACCACCTTGCTCTTCTCTCTTTGCCCTCATCTTTCTTAGGGTACTCCTTTTCTTCTGTCAGTAGGTTGAAATAGTCCCCATGCAAGATAATGAAAAACACAGGATGCTAGTTTATAGTCGTTCACCACCTTTGTAAATGACTTACATTGCCCTTAAGATCACACTTTGAATTTCATTGGAAATCAGAGATTTGCAACTTACTTTACTGCCATTCCTACATCACTGAACTCGTATAGAAATTCATTTCAAATGAGCGAAGTCCTCATTACTACAAGAACTGGAAAGAATATAAAATTTAATGTCTATGAAAAGAATATGAAATGTAATGTCTCTTCTCAAAGTTTGGATTATGGCTACGATTGCATCAACATTCATCTGTAGAAAGAAATTATTAGACTCTAGATGACTTCTAAAGTGCCTTCCAACTTTAATACTGTATGACTCGATTATTTCTATACAGGTTGAATCATTGGGAAATTAACACAGCACCATTAAATAAGGCAATTTGTGATCTAGGCTGCCCTAAGCCTACTACTCTCTTTGTGGCTAAAGGTATTTCTTAGAATACTGAGCTAAAAATGTAACTGAATTCTTCAACCAATGCAAACGTCCTAATTGATGGGAGTGGAAAAAATTCAATCCAGAGTGCCAGCAATTGCTCTGTGAGCTAGCGCGGCAGGGGGAGTGTGGGGTCAGTGAAGCATCAAGTTACAGACCAAATTAAAGGTCTGGAGAAGAGTGGCAGGGTCTAATCATCCACTGAGGCTGCCAGAATTGGATCTACCGCCCTTAACTCGCTCACAAAGAACTGCTCGGTGGATGCTAAGCACACAGACTAAGGGCTTCAAACATCTTTCATTAAAAAAGGCCTTCAGTTCCAAATAGCTCTTGGTGGAATTACTTCCTTGAAGTTTTCAGTTCTGTCATATTAAAATTTCCATGAAAAAGTAATCAAAACCTAATGCTTACAGTGTCCTGTCACAAAGAAAAATATTGCAGGTTTTCATTTCTATTAAAAACATGTGTTACATATATGTACATAATTATGTAAGTCCCAGACCCAGTGTACACATATATACACAGAAACCTTAGGAAAATAATAGTTTTCCCTAAGCCAACAAAATGTATAACACAACGTTGTACTCTGTTCATAACTCCCCTCATTAAGCCAATGCTTTGAAGATGTCAGCAAATAGTGAATATTTCTGCATACTTTGTGTCATAAGCTGCGAACACTAGATGTATTAGAATGAATTAAGGTCACTTTTAAAATTCAAACACAGTAGTTTCTGGACTTGGTTGGCTGAATCGTGTGTATCTGCACTATTTTTCCTAGAGGAAAGTTAATTTTAGAAAGGTGAAAAAGGTTGCCAGGAAAACAATCCCATTGACTCAATACCTAGACAGTGACTCTAAAGGTTCAAAATGCTTTACAGACAGTCACCTACTTGTCCTTAATATCCTTGAAAGCAAGTATCAAATAGTATCCCTATTTCATAACAAGCATCTCATTTCATAAAATGTTGTATGATTTACTATCATACCTACTTCATGGTATTTAAAAAAAATTAGTCCTTCACCTCAAATTTCCAAAAGACAGATAAACAAAAATCTTTATTTTCCCTGGTAGTTACACTCAGAGTTTGTTAATTACTTAGAATGGTTCAGGTATAGATATACATGAAAAGCAGCAGATGTACATCTATGACAAAGTTCAAGATGGAGAAACAGTACTAGTGCAAACTCAAATACAATATAATTTACACTCTTAACCAATTCAGGGTAGAAGAGCTTGGTTCAAATAGGAATGTAAACAGGAACTAAATCAATTTATATGATAATTCCTCTTTGGGTTCCTAGAGATATAGTCCATTAGTGTCTTTAGCCTTAAAATAACCAACATGTAAAAATGCCAGTGGTCATTGACAGAAAGTCAGCCAATGCAAGCTCAGTGAAGGAAGCTTTTCTGATTCCCAGGAGAATAGGCCCCCGTCCTTTCTAATTGCCAGGGTACTTGTGAAGGAATTCTTACATCTTAAAAGCTTATGTTTAAAAACTAACTCTTTAACAAGGGCGGTTAGAAGTGGGGTATTTCTTTCCATCCTATATCTGAGTTTCAAAAGAACGTTAACCCTCCCGTCCCAAAATTGCCATCTTAAAACCAATGACACTGCACCAAATTCACCAACTTGAAGAGAAGCAGCTTTCACTCCGTTTTAATTCCCTATTCACACTACTATTTTCAGGGGATGTTTGCCAACAGTTGGGTGCCCCCTCTCCTCATAAGGACCTTACAGATATTTTCAAGTAATTATGAGGGGAGAGTGCATCGCAATCACCTGGAGTGCTTTTTAAATACACAGAAGCCTGCGCGCACACGCAAACACATCCCAATTTCTTAATCATGATCTCAGCGCCCGCGTAGGAGCTATTGCTTTAAGCTGTGATCAAGTTCTCGCACCGCAGTCACCCAGAAAACCTTGTAAACTCATCACAGTATTTAATTTTCAGGAAAACAAAACCCAAAAACCAAAACCAAAGAACCTCCATCACTGTTTGGTGCAGATACAAAAGATAAGACACCTACCTTGACCACGGGTTAATATCCTCGCAAAGTTAGTATAGTAACAAAAGGGGAAAGAGGTATGTTTTGGAAGGAGAGGAGTTGTGATTTCTCAGCTTGGAAATTATTGCAGACTCGAGGGGGAAAACGGTGCGCCGGTGTTTGCGCCACACACCTGGACACGCTGGACGACCTCCTGCCTCCTCCTTCGCCCTCTCGTCCGGGGCCGGGGGTGCGGGGTTTCGGAGCTGCCCGGGGGAAGGGGGAAAAGTGAGGGGTGAGGGCAGAGAGGAGGCGGGGGGTCCGCGAGGGCCGGAGTCCCTGAGGGCCGCCCGCCTGGGGCTCGGCCGGGCGCCGAGGGGACCGGGGAGGGGGCGAGGGAGGGAGCAGGAGGTGACAGCCTGGGGAGGCCGAGCCGGCAGCAGGCACCGCGGGCCTGCAGCGCCGGTGCGAGGGCAGCAACCCGCGCCCCTCCTTACCATGCGCGCGAGGTCGGAGCCCGGGGCAGGGAGACCGCGAGGGGCAGGGCTCCGGCGAGCGCGTGCGCCCGCTGGCGTCAGCTGTCAGCTTCCCCCGGCAGCGGCTTCAGGTATCGGAGGCATTCGGGTCTCCCGGCTACCAGCCCCTGCGCGCGTCTGGGGCCCCTCCCCCGGCCCTCGCCCCCGCGGCTGCCTCCTCATCCCCTCCCGCCGCCCTTCGCGCGCTCCCCTTCTCCCCCTGCTGTTTATTCCGGAGAGCGGTGGCCCCTCTCCCGAGCCTTCCCTCCCCCAGCGCGCGCACGCACACACCCCCAGAAACGCGCTCCCTTTAGGAAGCTGGCAGCGAACGGGATCCTGGAAATTCTGGGGCTGGGCAATTTCAGAAAAACCCTTTTAAAATCTTTGATCTGCCCACCGAGGTTCAAGGCAGACACCACTTCCATTCATCCCCTGCCTCCGTCCTCATTTGTTTTAATCACAGCATCACTCGACAGTTGATATTCATGTAGATTGTGCTCTGAGAATCTGCTGCCAGTCATTCTTATTTTCCCAAAATTGCTCCTTCCATTTTATTGTTTTAAAAATGTAGACGTCCCCACTAGTTACCCTTAGGTGGCAAGGACTTTCGATTGGCCCCGGGAAGGATATGTTCAGCTGTAGAAGACAGGACAAGTTTCTTTTGCTAGCATTGTCGATACCTGCCACCTGTCAGGGCCCCACGTCAGGGCAAGGGCAGTTAATTTCACCTGGCTTGGAGTACTGAGCATGCCTCCGTTCCCGGTTAGGAGAGATGCAGTTTTGAAGCCAAAGTTCTGGGGAGGAGCAGGTGGATGTATTCAAAGAGAGTTCTAACGGCAAACGAGCTAGCAAAAGGGAGAGCATACTGAATAATATAAAAGATGAGAGCGATGGGAAGCGATATGTGAAAACATCACTGTATCACTAACAGGCAGGAACTGGGAGTGACATATCCCTACTGGGAATGTGGAAGGTGAGTTGTTAAATGGCGCTCCGTTTGTTCATTCATTTACTTATCAATATACGTTTATAGAGTAGATTAGAGTGTAACATTATTCATAGTCATGTTATAATTTAAGGGTACTAGGAATTGAGAAGCAACCAGTTTATAACAGAGCGCTGGGAAATGCAAATACGTTAAAATACGTTTTAACTCCATGTTAGTCCACTATCTTTCCTAAACTTATCAGATAACTTTTTAATCTAAGGGCTGGAAAAAAAAAATTGGTGCTTACTAGAATTGTCAGGGTTCTCTATTGGGCAGGAGGCCAGTGCTGGAAGACAAACTCATTAAACAAGTTATTGCAAATGAAAGGACCCCCTTAGGTGACAGAGGAAGAGTGGGGGTGGGGGAGGTTAGCACAAAGGCTCTGGCCTTCTTAGTCATTCAGCCAATATTTATTGAATGCTTACTAGTTCGAGACACTGCTCAGGGCTAGGGATAGAAGAGATAGCAAGAAAGATAACATCCCTAACCTCGGCAAGCTGAAGAGGGGATAGGCAAGTAAACAGGCTTTTGAAAGTAGATGCTCTGATAGAGGATGGCACTCACAGAGGGTAGTATACAGGAAGCCATAGGAGGAGAAAGGGTTGGGGGAGGGGTAAGCATGCAGGGAAAACCGGAAGGTAAGAAAAGCCTGGTAATTCAGAGAATTTAAAGAAGCTCATTGATTGTGGCTGGAAGATTGTTTCCAAAGAGTGGGAGTGGGAGTGTTTGGGAGGAAGAATGGAGAGGCAGGCTAGAGAGGTAAGCAGAGGCCAGATCATGTAGAGTCTTCTAGGCCCTGTTTTAAAATTGCATCTTAGGGAATTCCCCGGCGGTCCAGTGGTTAGAACTCCGTGCTCCCACTGCAGGGGGCCCGGGTTTAATCTCTGGTTGGGAAACTAAGATCCTGCAAGCAGCATGGCAGGGCCAAAACACAAAACGAAACAAATCAAAATAATGGCTTCATCTTATAAAAAAATAATACAAAAATAAAAATAAAATTGCGCTTTATTCCACAGACAGTGGGGAGACATTGAAATGTTAAGGCAAGGTAATAACGAGATCAGATTTTTGCTTGAGAAAGACTACTGCCTACAGACAGGAAAAAAATGAGGATGGGGGGTAGGGATGAGAGGGAATGGAGAGAAGAGCTTTAGAAGGGAGACATGGTCAATGAGTATCAGCATGTAGATCCTCATGCCTTTGTGAAATCCGCCCCACCACAAGTCCTTGGAGAGAGGAACTCTTCCTGAAGGGACGTGGGGAGGGAGGAGAGTCAGCGTGAGAAACAATTGAGAAACAATAGAGGTAAATAGAAATTAGAGATAGAGAGAGAATGGTATGTTTTGGGGGTTGGGTTTTGTTGAGTTTTTTTACAAGATATTTTGTTTATACATAACTCTAGCTCATACAGTTCAAGGATAAAAAGAATGTTGATTTGTTACTGAGTAGTGGAGTAAATTAAAGGAAAATTGGACACACAGGAATCACTGATATATACATATTCCAAATTTCCTGCTTTGGGACAGCAAACCAGTATGCTCCTACCCCAATAAAGAAGGAGCTCGCCTCTCCTTCTGAGAGAGTTGTTTTATTCCTATTATCTTTCACTCCTGCCATCTAATCGTCTTATGACCTGCCTCGATTTCAATCCATCTGTCGGAAATCAAAGTTCATGCTACTTGTACTAGGTCATGCTCTCTAGATTAGTTTAGGTCTTAGACACCTGTGGCTGCCCCGGGAGCTGAATTACCTTATGGCGTAAGCATGGTGGGCTGTAATCAGAAGATCTAAAGGAAAGCTCAAGTGCTAGCGCTAAGGTGTTTGGAGGTACCAGGGCTCCCTGCTAGACCTTCTCTCTACTCTGAGAGCACAGGGGCAGACGTAATATCCAGGGGGAAAGCTGGCTGACCAGAGCCAGAGGAGGAAAGCCAAACATTTTACCCCTAGCTTTGCTTGTTATTATTTTGAGATCATTTGCTACATTCTCTCTCTCTCTCTCTCTCTCTTCTCTTATTTCTACTATCCTCAATTTTCCTTCATATTTTTCCTTTCCTATTTCTCCTCTCCTCTTTTAATCTTTTAAAATTTTTGTTTTAAATTAATTAATTTATTTATTTTGGTCTTTGTTGCAGTGTGCAGGCTTCTCATTGTGGTGGCTTCTCTTGTTGCAGAGCACAGGCTCTAGGCATGCAGGCTTGCAAGTTGTGGTGCACGGACTCAGTAGTTGTGGCTCGCGGGCCCTAGAGCGCAGGCTCAGTAATTGTGGTGCACAGGCTTAGTTGCTCCATGGCATGTGGGATCTTCCCAGACCAGGGCTCGAACCCGTATCCCCTGCATAGGCAGGTGGATTTTTAACCACTGCACCACCAGGGAAGTCCCTCCTCTTTTCTTTTTAACTCTCTCTACACTTCTCTTTTTCCTTCTTTCCTTTCTCCCTTTCCTCCTTTCTTCATTAATTGATTCACAGATATTTTTGTATCCAGTATCTATTTTGTATCTATATAGTACAATCTACTCTGTTAGTGGCATAAGTGCTGGATCTACAGAGAAAACCAAGGCAAGGGGCTAACCCTTGAATTCATAGCCAGTTGATGTATGAATGAGGACTCTATGGTTGCAGGTAATAGAAATGCAGTCAAGATAACTTGGGGGTCGGGGGGAGAGGTGTTTAAGAGGTAACAGGGCTGTCACCTGGGAGCCAAACATATGGATACAGACAGCAATCTGAAATGGGAATTGAATACAGTCCTGACTCTCTCTCCTTCCCTTCTCTTGATTCTCTTTTATCTTCATTCTCTCTCTCAATTCCTAATTCCCAGGGAGGGGACTAACTGGCCTTACTTGGTCAGATGCCCAGTCAAGGAGGACAAGGTGTCAGGATCATGATGTAAAAACATGCCTACAAAAAGACATAAAGAACCTGAGTTTAAGTCCTGACACCAGCTGCCCAGGCTGTCAGTGGTCGTGGCAGCCCTTCTCAGTGGAGACAGCGCTTAGAGGGGTGCTTCACACAGAACACAGAGCCAGGGTCTGAGGCAGGACCCAGCGGACACGTCTGAGGGTTGACCTTGACCACCTGCGCACACCTCAGATCTCCCAGAGGAGCAATTTCTAAAGTTCCGTGTGGCCATGTCGCAGGAAGCCTCTGCAGTGCTGTGCCTTTAACCCCTCTGCAGCACCTTCACATCTCCCCCTGAACTTTGACAGATACCGAAAGCCCCACAGGTGGGAGAAGTTACCTTTGTGTTGTCCACAAGCATGTAGACAGACCCAAGACTGGTTGGAACCAGGTTGATGATGCTGACTCCCAACTGCCTCACCACCAACCAATCAGAAGAATGTCCACAAGCTGATCCTGCCCGCCTCCTTGAACCATTACCATAAAACTCTTCACTACCCCTTCCAGGTCGGGACACAGTTTGGAGGGCATTAGCCTGTTGTGGCCCCCTTTGCCTGGCAAAGCAATAAAGCTATTCTTTTCTACTTCACCAATAAATAAATAAATAAGAGGGAATATCCTGGCAGTCCAGTGGTTAGGACTCGGTGCTTTCACTGCCATGGCCCGCGTTCAATCCCTGGTCGGGAAACTAAGATCCTGCAAGCCACGCAGCGTGGCCAAAAATAAATAAATCAGTTAATTAATAAAAATAAAAAGAAGAGAGATTTATTAGAGAATGGGTTTAGCTGTGATATGTTGAATTTCAGATATTAATAGGATATTAAGCGAGGAAATCTGATAGGCAATTATAAGAGTATGATGCTCAAAGAGAAAGTAAGTTGTTAAATATATTGATTTGGATTTTATTCATCTAGAGGTCATTGATACCAGGGGTGTGGATGAGATCACCCAAGAAAATCATGTCTAAGGAAAGAAGCAAGGGCCTATGGGGATCCCTGAAGAACACCAACATTTAAAAGGATAACAGATGCAAGATAGCCAGCAAAGGAGGAGACCCTAGAGAAAGCAATGTCATGCAAGTCAAGAGAAAAAGGTTTTGGAAGAAGGGGATGCTAAACAGTACCTAATGCTGCATAGAAATAAAGTAAAAGTATAGCAGTATTCAAAAGAAGTCTCAATTGCCTATTTGGAGATCATTACTGGTCTTTATGAGAGCAGTTTTAGTGGAGTGCTAGGAAAAGAAAGTACTGTACATTGCATGAGATTAAGGTTTCTTAATCTGAGCACTATTGATGTTTTGAACCAAATAATTCTTTGTCGTGTAGGCTGTCTTGTGCATTAAAGGATGTTTAAGCAGCGTCACAAGCCTCTACCCACTAGATGCCAGTAGCACCTCTCCCTACTTGGGATGAACAAAAATGTCTCCAGACATTGCCAAATGTCCCCTGGGGGCATAATGCCCCCTCCCCCACTTGAGACTCACTGCATTAGATTGAGATGTGGATGGGAGAGAGACAAAACAAATGTATTTTTCCAAAAAATATTATTAGGAGGCAGCATCATCTCTTTTTTAAATTTATTTATTTTATTTTATTAATTTTTGGCTATGTGGGGTCTTCGTTGCTGTGAGCGGGCTTTCTCTAGTTGCATCGAGCTGGGGTTGCTCTTCGTTGCGGTGCGCGGGCTTCTCATTGCAGGGGCTTCTCTTGTTGCAGACCACGGGTTCTAGGCTCTCAGGCTTCAGTAGTTGTGGCTCACGGGCTCAGTAGCTGTGGCTCATGGGCTCTAGAGCGCAGGCTCAGTAGTTGTGGTGCAGGGGCTTAGTTGCTCTGCGACATGTGGGATCCTCCCGGACCAGGGCTTGAACCCGTGTTGCCTGCACTGGCAGGCGGATTCTTAACCACTGTGCCAGCAGGGAAGCCCAGCACCATCTTTGAAAAACCTTTTTCTTTTTGGGTTTTTTTTTTGGTGTTTTTTTTTTTGGCTTATAAACAGAAATTTATTTCTCATAGCTCTGGAGGCTGGGAAGTCCAAGATCAAGGCCCCAGCAGACTGGGCGTCTGGTGAAGGTCTGCTTCCTGGTTCGTAGACAGCTGTCTTCTTGCTGTGTCCTCACATGGTGAAAGGGATGAGGGAGCTCTCTGGAGTCTCTCTTACAAGGGCACTAATCTCATTTATGAGGGCTGTGATTGGGGGTTAGGATCAACACCTTAGCATTCAGCCTACAGCCCAGGCTTAGCACGGTAATGGCACAATAAAAGATGATTACTTGAACATGAATTCAACTGAAATTCAAGCTTAAAAAAAACTGTTCACTGTCATCTCCTCTACTAGAGGGAATTAAGCTGGCCTGTTAAGTTGCCTGAGGGGACCACTAAATGTCTAAATTGGGAATCGACTATATTCTATCCAGTTTAACCCTTTCTGTTAACACGGGGAAAGAGAGGTCCAGGGAGTTCGAGAAACTGGCCCAGAGACAGACAACTACTTTTGTGCTGGGTCAAGTGTAAGACCAGGGTTCCTTTCATTAACACCAACATCTTTTCATTTATGTGGCCTTTCACAGTTTACCAAGCACCTCTCAGCTCCATGACCTCATTTATTATACTATATCCATGAGCTTACAGAGATGGCTTTTGGGGGATTTTTTGCATCCTCAGACCAGTGTTGCAATAGCTTATTCTATACTGACTCTTAAATTTAAAATATATATATGTACACACACGTAAATGTATATGTAAAAATATATGTGTGTACATATACATGCACATATGGAAGACACGGCACCACATCTCCCTGTGTCACCCCATGCGGGCCACACTGGGGCAGTCACAAAGCACCAACAGAAAATGGTCTTCGGTTTCAGAATTCCCGAGTTGCCACTGATGCTTCAATACTAAAGGGCTTAGAAGTGTTTACACTTTCAAGAGGAGTAGGAATGTTTTAGGCTTCCCTTTAATGAGTCTCATTTTGAGATAGAATGGCAAGGTTGGTCACTCTTCATGCAGTTTTTGTAGTAAGTCTTTCAGGGAATGAATGGTGAAGCCAATTCATTTATCCTCCTGGAATTTGTCTTTCTTCTTTTTCTTTGTTGTGAGGTTATATATTAAAGGTATGGGCATACAGACATTACGAAAGATAAGGGCTATCACGAGAGGGAGGAAATCAGACAATAAATCCAAAGAAACCTACGGAAATTAAAAACCTTAACTCAGGGGCAGGGCAAGAGGCGACACGGTCTTTTCACAGAGCCGTTACACATAATGCAACTGTCGTCAGAGGCAGGAATGGAGAAGACTAGACATTCAGCTGCAGAAGGAAGCTGGGGTCTTGGCTTTAGAGCTTTCACTGTCTTTAGCATTCGGCTGGGCAGCAAGTGCCTTTTCCAGAGTAGGCCAGAGAACATAAGTCCAGTTTGGTTTTTAAGGCTTGAGTCAGCTCTGTGGCCAGCAGCTCGTGGAGGGACACACCGTCGTGGGAGTACACCCAGTTTCTCCCAGTCCAGTCGTAACGCTTGCGGACACTGGATGGTGAAGACAACCAGATTTGCTCGTTTGTGGTCTGCTTGTTGATGACGTACGTTCCTAGATCTCCACCCAGTTTAATTCTTAAAACACCACTCCCAAAGGAGACATCATAGTCTTCAAATGTGTAAGGTTTGTCTGCAAGGTCTTCAAAAAAACTCTGCTAAGGAGTCCAGCGTCTCCTCGGCCAGTCTTTCATAGGCGGTATTGTCCTGAGGGCCAGCGTCACCCAAAGTTCCCGTTGTCCTCAAATTCATCCAACAGACACACTGCTTTTTGACATTCAGGATCCGGTTGAGGCAGCAGAGACTCAGACTGGGCTGGCTGGGTGTGCCGGCCGCGGCGGTCCCGGTGCGCAGGCCCCCGCAGCCGTAGAGCTGGGGGTCCTTCGTTGGCCGCGGGGCCCCGGCGCGGGCCTAGGCAGAGCCCGGAGGCGCCGAGCGGGGCAAGAGGCTGGCGGCCGCTCGGCGCCCAAGCGTCCACATCGAAAAACCTTTTTCTTTTCCTAACTTGCAAACATCTGTTCATTCTAAATTTAATTTTTTAAACCCAAGCTGCCTATGGGGAAGATACCCACCCAAACTTTCTCTAGTTCCTTTAAATGAAGAATAAGTTTAAAAAAGAAATATTTTATTTATAGAAGTCTATAGACTCAAAATAGGAATTATCTTTCTTTCTTTATATTTATTTATTTTTGGCCATTTGGCTTGTGGGATCTCAGTTCCCCAACCAGGGATTGAACCCAGGCTCTCAGCAGTGAGATAACAGAGTCCTAACCACTGGACCACCAGTGAATCCCCCCATAGGAATATTTTAGAGTTTCACGTCAATTTTTTAAGATAATGCTCTGTTTTGACAATCTTGTGACAATGTTGAGGATTTCTAGCCAACTTGTAGTGGAAAACACTTTTCTGCCTCTGATGTTATGATTCTACCAACAGTGATGGCATTTAATACAATCTAAACAATGTTAGTCCATAAGTAGAAAAGCCCCTTTCAACAGAGATGATTTTATTTTACAGAAAACAAGGGAAGTAATACCAAAGCTCTGTCGTCTCTATTTTTTTGGCCTCATTCCATGAAACAGTTGCTAAGGATATATTAATAAAATGTGTTACAAATGATATTTGCTAAATTTAGAGCAAAATTAGATTCTAGGGTGAAAATTTGGTAACCACTTATCCTTTGTTCTCCAACTGTTATTGTCTTACCACCATATCCCTCACCTTCTCCTGCTGCTTACTTTGAATAGTCTTCTCTGGCCATCGTCCAAGCTAGAATATCCCATTTATCAACCAACTGGATATCGTTGCATTCACATATTTTCAAACCTAATCTCAAATTACTAACCTGCATATGATACTTTGGCTAACTCTACCAGAATAGAGTATGATATCTTGTTTTTAAGAACCAAATGTGTCACTATATTTATATTTATGACCGGGTTTAAAAGAGAATCTGGTCATCAGCTTATTCGAGCCACGTTAATTTACGGAGCTGGTATTGCTGGAAGGTCTTTAAATGGCATCCAGACAACAGACCCATGCCACTGTCTTAGAACCAAAAGGGGATGCATTTCAATTAAACACATATTTTAGAAGTATTTGTGTTAGGCACTGTGCCAAGGACTGGGAGAGAATAATAAGCATGGATGTGGTCCCTGCCCATGAAGCTTGTCGTCTGGGAAAGATAGATATGTGTGTAAGAAAGATAAGATGTCTGTGTGCAGTGGATGTAAAAACTTCTTAAGGCAGAAATGGAACCAATTTAAGAATCAGGGTTTTAACATTTCCAAAATTAAACCAACAAATATTTTTAAGCATGGTCCCCGTTGATCCCAACTGTACCTTATTTGGTTGTAATTATCATCCCCTCTGTGCAGAGAGAGCAAAGCTCACCAACTGTTCCATATGTGCCCCCATGTTGCCTAGATTCTTTGCAGTGAGGTGGGGTAGCATGACCCATCTGGTCACTAGCCAATGAGCAGAACCCTAGAGGAGCTGGTATGAGTTCGTGTCTTGCTCTATTCCCCTAACACTGTGAACACTCAGGACTCATATCGTGATGGTGGATCACAAGACCAAAAGGAGCCTAGGGCAATGAGTAAATCACAGGAAAGGAAGCCCTGCAGAGTTGCCTGAACTGACCAAGAGTTTTATAGAGTGAGAAATAAACTTCTGTTAAACAAAATTGTTTAACTGCGGTTAAATAAACTTTTGCCAAAAGAACCTGTCTCATCCTAATGTACCGTCCCAACGCAGTAAACAAAAAATGCTCTGAATCTTCATAATAAGAGTTTATTTTGGTTTGCATGCATTTGGCAAATCCCTATTGATCACTTACTATGCGTCAGGCCCTGCTTTAGGTGCCAAGAATACTGTGATGAACAAGACAAAGTCCCTGCAGCCACAAGAAGTATACATTTTAGTGGGGAAGGCAGACAATAAGCAACTAAAAATTTCAGGTAGTGATAAATGCAACAAAAGAAACAAAGACCTTACTTCTTTTGTTGTTGTTGTTATAAATTTATTTATTTATTTTTATTTTTGGCTGCATTGGGTCTTTGCTGCTGTGCGCAGGCTTTCTCTAGTTGTGGCAGGCGGGGGCTGCTCTTCGTTGTGGTGCACAGGCTTCTCATTGCAGTGGCTTCTCTTGCTGCAGAGCACAGGCTCTATGCACACAGGCTTCAGTAGTTGTGGCACGAGGGCTCAGTAGTTGTGGCTCGTGGGCTCTAGAGCGCAGGCTCAGTAGTTGTGGCACATGGGCTTAGTTGCTCCCCGGCATGTGGGATCTTCCCGGACCAGGGCTCAAACCCGTGTCCCCTGCCTTGGCAGGCGAATTCTTAACCACTTGCCACCAGGGAAGTCCAAGACCTTACTTCTTAATTTTGCCCTATTTTCACCATGTCTCATCCCTCTCACATTGTTACTTTCCTCCCTACTCAACTCCTATTCTATGCTCCATCATTATGTTCATTGTCGCACCCATATCTTCAACTCACCCTTCTCTCCTCTCTTCATACTTGTCTGAAAAAAGGCCAACCTGGTTAAATCCAATTATTTGCCACCTTTATACCTAATCCTAGTAGCTGAATATGGCTGCAGAACAACAATAATCCTGACTGTTCTCACTTTGACTTCATGGCCACTAACCTCAATTGGTCCTCCTTGCCGCTGCCTGGCAACCCTACTACATTCTCTTGTCCACTCGTCTCCCATTCTCCTATATGACTAGCACACATTCCTCTCTCCTGAAACCTCCAACTGTCCTCTCCCACACTGACAGTCAATGATTTTGCTCCTGATTTCACTGAGAAGTTCAAAGGAATAAGAACTTCTGAAGTTCCCACAAATCTGCCAACCCCACCCACTGTCTAAAGCCGTATCCTCTGTCTTCCCTTCTGCTACTACGTAGAAATTGTCCTAAGGACAGCTCCTCCACTTGTGTACTAGGTTCCGTTGCCTCTCATCTCCCATGTAGACATGAAGATGTGTCACCTAGATCCCCCTTCGAGGAAGGACCTGTTGCTCAGCTGCAGAGCCCGCAGTCAGCAGACAGCCTCCATGGTCAGCTTGTTCAGCGGCTGCCCCATCTGTGGTCAACTTCATCCCAGGTCATGCCCTTCCTGGAGCAGCTTGCATGCAGTGACTGGGCAAGGCGGGGGTATAAAAGCTCAGCCACGCAGGACACTCTGAAGAGCTGTACTCACTCCAGAACTCCCCATGGAGTTGGCTGAAGCTTGGCCAGTTCTGCTTTACAGTTTGACCTCTTCCTCTGCCCACTCTTGCTTTCTCCCCCTTCCTTTCACAGGTACTGATTCCTAATCAATATCTGACACCCCAGATTCTGTTTCAGCATCTGCTTACAGAGCCCAACTTGACATACCAACTTTAGGTCAGCTCCAGCTATTGTCCCCTCCTTCTCTTTCATCACCAATTTCCCCCTCCCTACTGATTCATTTCCATCATCACATAAACATACAGTAATATCTCCCTACTTAAGAACCAAACTCCCAGGTCTTCCCTGGTGGCGCAGTGGTTAAGAATCTGCCTGCCAATGCAGGGGACATGGGTTTGAGCCCTGGTCCAGGAAGATCCCACATGCCGTGGAGCAACTAAACCCGTGCGCCACAACTACTGAGCCTGCGCTCTAGAGCCCACGAGCCACAACTACTAGCCCACGTGCCACAACTACTGAAGTCTGCACGCCTAGGACGCATGCTCCGCAACAAGAGAAGCCACAGCAATGAGAAGCCCGTGCACCACAATGAAGAGTAGCCCCCTTTCGCTGCAACTAGAGAAAGCCCGCGCGCAGCAACCAAGACCCAACGCATCCAAAAATAAATGAATAAAATAACTTGATAAAAAAAAAAAAAAGAACCAAACTCTCTTTGAGTTACTGCTCCATTTTTCTGCTCCCCCGAAATAGTAAAATTTCTGGAAAGTGTCTGATTCCATTCCTTACCTACCTGTCTCTCTCTAACCCCACTCCTGGCACCTTCATACTCACCACTGCAGAGAAACAACTCTTGTCAGTGCCGCTGATAACTCATCATTCTTATACCCAGCGGTCAATTCTGAGTGCTTATCTCACCTGACCTTTTAGTAGCTTTGACCCAGCTGATCGCTCTCTCAGCTTAGATACTTCTTAATCACTTAGCTTCTGAAGCTCGACATTTTCGCTTGATTTTCCTCCCACTTCACTGGGTTCAGTTGCTCCTTGTCGTCTCCTTGGCTGGTTCCACTTCCTCTCCTGAACCTCTAAACACTGGTGAGCTCCAGGGTACAATCTTGACCCTCTCCTCACCTCTGCTGATGTTCACTCTGTTAGTGCGCTCCTCCAGGCTCAGAGCTTTAAATACCATCTACTACGTGTTGACAACTCCTACATCTATATCTTGGGCTAGAGTTTCACCTGAATGGCAGACTTTCGTATCCAACTGCCTAGCCTGAATCTCCATTTGGATGTTAGCAGGAATCTCAGATCTAACAGGCCTAAAAAATAACTGACTTCCCTCTCCACTACTCCTTGCCCCTCCCCTAATAAAAGCCCGCACCCTCCCCCAACCCCTGAGGTCTTCCTCATCTCAGCAAATACATACTCTGTTCTGGTTATTGAACCAAAAACCCAAGGTCATCATAACCCAAATTCAGTACTCTAGAGAATTCTTTAGAATATATCTAGTCTTTCTCCACTGCTCTCATTTACTTAAGATCTCTTTTCAAATGCCATCTTATTAACAAGATCTTCCTTAATTATCAAATACGTAAAATAAAATCCCATCCATCCTACTGGTCCTTCCTATCTCCTTTAACCTGCTTTACTTTCATAGCTATTTGTCATACAATAAATTCACTTGTTTGTTCACTGTCTCAACTAGAATGTAAACTTGAAGATGGCAGGGACTTAGTCCTAGTGACAGGCAGAGAGTAGGTGCTCAATAAATATTTTTTTAAAATTAATTAATTTTATTTTATTTATTTATTTTTGGCTGTGTTGGGTCTTTGTTGCTGCGCGTGGGCTTTCTCTAGTTGCGGAGAGCAGGGGCTACTCTTCGTTGCGGTGAGCAGGCTTCTCATTCTGGTGGCTTGTCTTATTGCAGAGCACAGGCTCTAGGCGCGCGGGCTTCAGTAGTTGTGGCACGTGGGCTCAGCAGTTGTGGCTCGTGGGCTCCAGAGCGCAGGCTCAGCAGTCATGGCGCACAGGCTTAGCTGCTCCACGGCATGTGGTATCTTCCCGGACCAGGGCTCGAACCTGTGTCCCCTGCACTGGCAGGCAGATTCTTAACCACTGCGCCACCAGGGAAGCCCCTCAATAAATATTTTTGAATGAATAAGTGAATGACTGAAAAAGAATGGAAAGGGAATAGTGATGCTATTGGGATAGAAGAAGCACTTGAGCATAGAGCTAAATGATGTGAAGGTACAAATCACTTGAAGATTCTGAGGGAAAAGCAGTCCTGGCAGAAAAAAGGTGGAGAGCCCAAAGGTAGGGGTGAGCTTGGCTTTATGGGGGAACATCAAAGGTATGTGTGGCTGAAACAGCCAAGAGTGTCAGAGAGATGAAATCAAGATTGTCAGCAACTGGATGATGTAGGACCTTATAAACCATGTGGACAAAAAAAAAATTGTTGCCTGCCATTTCAGTAAACAAAGAATGTTGCCTGTCATTCCAGTAAACAGCAAATGTTACCACCATCAAGCCATCAGCCACTGCACCCTGAGGGGAATTCAGGACAGAGAAAAACAGGATACTGGCCCTAGATAGTTAAGATGCATTTCTAAGGACTTCCCTGGTGGCGCAGTGGTTAAGAATCTGCCTGCCAATGCAGGGGACACGGGTTCGAGCCCTGGTGCAGGAAGATTCCACGTGCTGCGGAGCAACTAAGCCTGTGTACCACAACTAATGAGCCTGCGCTCTAGAGCCCGTGTGCCACAACTACTGAGCCTGCGTGCCACAACTACTGAAGCCCATGTGCCTAGAGCCGGTGCTCTGCAACAAGAGTAGCCACCGCAATGAGAAACCCGCGCACCGCATCGAAGAGTAGCTCCTGCTCACCGCAACTAGAGAAAGCCCGCGGGCAGCCACAAAGACCCAATGCAGCCAAAAATAAAAAATAAAAATAAATAAATTCATAACAAAAACAAAAAAGAAGTAAGGTCTTTGATTCTTTTGTTGCATTTATCACTATCTGAAAATTTTAGTTGCTTATTGTCTGTCTTCCCCACTAAAATGTATACTCCTTGTGGCTGCAGGGACTTTGTCTTGTTCATCACAGTATTCTTGGCACCTAAAGCAGGGCCTGACGCATAGTAAGTGATCAATAGGGATTTGCCAAATGCATGCAAACCAAAATAAACTCTTATTATGAAGATTCAGAGCATTTTTTGTTTATTGTGATGTGATGGTATATTAGGATGAGACAGGTTCTTTTGGCAAAAGTTTATTTAACAGCAGTTAAACAATTTTGTTTAACAGAAGTTTATTTCTCACTCACTGCAACTAGAGAAAGCCTGCATGCAGCAACAAAGACCCAATGCAGCCAAAAATAAAATAAATAATTTATTTATTTTTAAAAAAGAGATGCATTTCTAAGGAATGATTTCCAATGAGCCCAATCTCTTGCATCTTCCCATTCATAGAAAAGCAGTAAAATCATTAACTTGAGATATCTTTTTTTTGTGATTAGCAGTAATCTTTTGATGTTTGACTACATGTTTTTGTTTGGGTTTTGTTGTTGTTGTTTTGTGGGTTTCGTTCAGAAAAAACTCCTATATATCCTGGCTCTTCCCTTACTTATTCAGAGCAGTTCCTCAGAGCGATCTGAGAGGCTGTCTCCCAGGCCATAGTCCTCAGTAAGTTCCCTGAATAAAACATAACTCGAGGCTTCCCTGGTGGCACAGTGGTTGAGAATCTGCCTGCCAATGCAAGGGACACAGGTTTGAGCCCTGGTCTGGGAAGATCCCACATGCCGTGGAGCAACTAAGCTCGTGCACCATAACTACTGAGCTTGCGCTCCAGAGCCCGCGAGCCACAACTACTGAGTCCGCGTGCCACAACTACTGAAGCCCACGTGCCTAGAACTCGTGCTCTGCAACGAGAGAAGCCAGTGCAATGAGAAGCCGGTGCACCACGACGAAGAGTAGCCCCTGCTCGCCACAACTAGAGAAAAGCTCGGGCACAGCAATGAAGACCCAATGCAGCCAAAAATAAATTTATTAAAAAAAAAAAAAAGTAACTCGCAACTTTTAGGTTGTGCATTTTTCTTTGGTGGACAACCATAAGTATTTTGAATTTTATTCCAAGTATGATGGGGAATCATTGGAGAGTCTTAAGCAAGCGAGTACCCAATCTGATAATTAAAACAAAAATACAAACAAATCACCTTGGCTGCTACGTGATTAGTAGGAGGTGGGGCTAGCAATGTGGAAGCCACTTGACCAGTGAGGGACTATGTCCAAATCCAAGCAACAGAGTGGACAGGAGCTGAGTGACATCAGTAGAGTGAAAAACGGTTTTAAATTTGAGAGTATAAGTGACAGGATTTGCTTATGTTTTCAGTACGGGCACAAAAGGAAAAAAGAAGATTCAAAGAAAATGTCTAACTTTTGCCTTACAAACCGGAGTCCATTCAGGGAAATTTAACTGATCATATTTCTGTTAAATTCATCCAGTAAAAGGATCCTGTGGGCAGACAGTGGTTGAGGACTTCGGGGTGGGGGGTCGGGAATGAAGGGAATCAAATACAGTAAGGGGGAGCATTTGGGCGGGGGAAAGCACTGTGTTGTGTTTTGTTTTTTTTTAAACGAAGCCAAAAGATGAGTTTATTGCTAGGGTTTCGACCTGCAAGCCCGAAAACTCAAGGGTATGGGAGCAATGTGTTCACTTTTTTAAACGTTGAGTTTTAAAGGATTCTGCGGAGCTGGCCTAAACTCTGGGAGAAGAGCCTGGACTGGGTGATACCGTATTTCCTCTATTATAACTAACACACATGATTTCCCCCTACATTTACAGGTCTGGAAATCTTTTTCTCTCCGGTGACTGTGAATTTTCAACGTGGTAGGGGCTTTTCCCTTGTGGTGCACCTTACAAGCGACGGGGTCCTCCGAAATACAGCAGATTCGGAAGTCATCACCAGCGTGATCTCTGGGACCCAAATGAGATCGCTCACTTAGTTATTCCCCTCAACCTCTGGGAAATACTGTAGCAGCGACTTCACGGGATATAAACTTCTTCACCACCCTCCGCCCGCCCCCTCGCGGACCCGCGGCCGCTCCTCTTTTCCGGGAACGAGCCACGGAGACAATACACATGCAGGCCCTCTAGCGTTCTTCCGCTCGGCGCCGCCTCGCCGGTCCCGCGGCCGCTCCCGCCCGCCGCCCGGGAAGCGGCCTGTCCGCTTTTCAGGCAGAACGCCGACCAGACGCCGGACGCCGCCGGGGGCCGCCTGGGAGCGCGCGGCCCCTGCGCCCGCGGCCAGGGCCACCCTCGCGCCCCCGCCCCAGCCTAGCCCGCCGGGGCTTCCCACAGAGGCGCCGGACCGCCCCGCCTCCCCCACTCCGCGCGCGCCAACTCCCAGCTCACGGCCCTGATTGGCCGCCGCATTCCCGCTTTCCTTCCCGAACCGCCATTTTGAAAATCTTGTTGATTCTGGGCATTCGAGAGAGCGGCGCAAGCGTCACGCCAGCGAGCAGTCCGCGCGCGTCCTCCTCGGTGCCCGTCGCCACCGCCCGGAGCGTCTTCGTGCCCTCGCGCGCCAGGCCCGCGGCGGCCGGGACCCGTGGTGAGGGCCGCGTTGGCGAAGGACAGGCCGAGAGGGCGCGCGGGGCCCGCCCGCACCGCCGCGGCCATTTGGACGGCGGCCTGGGGCGGGGGAGGGGACGCGGGGCGGCCGGCGGCGCGGGCCGGGCGGTGGGAGGGGCGGCTAGGCGCCCGCGCTTTCCCGCCTCAGGACGGCCGGACTGCCTGCGGGGCAAGAGGGAAGCCGCCCCCGGGGAGTGAGAGCAGCAGACCCGGCTACGCTGGGAGGCAACTTTGCGGTCAGGTTTCCCGCGGCTCCCGGGGGCGGCCGGCTGGAGCCGCCGCGTCCTTCCAGCCGGGGGCGAGGGGACCGAGACGTGTGGCTTCCTCCCCGCTCGCAGGTCCACAGCATGTCCTCCTCCGGCCCTGCTGCGGAGGGAGAGGGAGCCCCCGCCCAGCCCGCGTCCGAGAAAGAGCCCGAAATGCCCGGCCCGAGAGAAGAAAGTGAAGAGGAGGACGAGGACGACGAGGAGGAGGAGGAAGAGGAAGAGAAAGGTGGGGAGGAAGTCTCGTTGCTAGTGATCGATTTTCTCGAAAACGGTTTTCTGGCTGTTTTTGCGCTTAGAGACGCTAAATCGGAGTGATTTTCAGTAGGAATGTTTGCGGAATTAGGGTTTTTCGTGTTGAGCAGTAGCAGAGAAAATAACTTTGGGAATTCCAATTTAAAAAAAATTACTCGTTCCGTTGTTACTACTTTGCAGTGCAGTTTACTTCTCGCCAGCAACAGAGAAGTTCATAACATTTTATCATTTGACAGGAAGTTTGTAAGTTTCAGATCTGTTTTTTTAAAACTGCTAGCCTTGGGAGTTCCTAAGGTAATGTTTTGTTTTTGCTAATTTAAGTACACGTCCTTTGCCTTTTGAAGTTATTGTAGGGTCCTAACTGAAATCATATATTAAGACTTGAAAAAGTTATTAATACGAGTCTTGGAAATATTTTAATAGTTTTAATTTATTTGCCGAACTTCAGCAGACGTTCTTTTCAAAGGCTTAGGGGAGTTACTTTCACGGGGAAACACCGGTGAAAGCTGTTGCTCCCTTAGAAAGTAGTTAAATACGAAAGCAGTGAACTGTGAAAGTTAAATGAGAGCTCAGAGCTGTCTCAGTTTTGGTGTTGGGAGAGAGCGGTAGTAGCCTATTTGGACGCACGAAACCGAGGAGCCTTAGAGAATTGAGTGGTATGCTGCGTCAGTTTATCCAGGATGCATGGGGCAGTGCCCCTTAGGTGTGCCCGCTTCCTAAAATGTTTCTAACCACTTAAAGCTCCGTGTCACAGATCTTATCGTTCTCTCGTGGTGTTAGCCCAATCTAGGTTTGTTTAATATTTGACTACCGCTCAACCAAACTTGGGAAGAGGTTTGAGGATTTTGTCCCAAACCCAGGTTTCACTGTCAATTTTTTTTTTTTTTAAGTCTAAACCAGTCTACCGTCAGCACTTTTTATAAATACAATCTGGGTTGAGATTACACGGTGTGCCTTTTGTTTGTCTAAAGTGGTATGTGCTCTAAGGGGAAGCATGTCCACGTTTAAGTACAAAAACGCTTAGGAAAAATATGAATTATTTTTAAATTATTCATGATATAATAACTGGAAATTGGCCGCAGTATCTCACTACTAGTCCAAGACTTTCTCAGCGCTTTTTCCTCGAATTTTTGGTTTTGGATACCACCGAGATGATGAATTTCTTCACATCAGGAAGAAATTACAGAAGTCATATAAAAATTCTATAAATGACTGGTACAGTAATGCTAGGGAGATGGATGGCAGTTTAAATTGTGATTTTTTTTTTAACATGAAAATTAAAAAAAAAATAGCCCCAGGCAGTTCTATAGTTGTCCTAATTTATTACTGTTCTCCTTTTCCTCATGTGAGGTGTTTGTGGAGCAGTCGAAATTGTGGATGTTTTTATCCTACTTGGCCCTGAAAATTTAACTCTACTACTGAGGCATCATAGAAACAAGACACTGAAATTTGTGCCAAGTAAGGGGGTGAATTGACTTAGCTTGGCAGTGGTTTGGGGAGTGAGGGGAAGGGCGGTAGGAGATGCCTTGTAAAAGATGACCCCTAGGTTTCTGTCTTTGGCAGCTGGGTGGATAATACTGCCATTTTCTGAAAGGTAGAATTCATGAAGGTGAGTGAGTTTGGAGATGATTATGACTTTTGTTTCGGATGCCTTGAGTTTGGTGCCTGTAGGACATGAAGTGGAGCTGTTCAGTTGACAGCCTGAAGCTCAGGAGAAGGCTCTGGACTGGAGGTAGACCAGGAATGTCATTAGCTTATAGATGGTAATCAGCAGCAAGCAAAGGGCTTACATCACTCAGGGAAAGGAAGCGAAGTGGTCACCAGCGTTGGTTTAGGGTGCTTTCTTTCCTTGCCGCACACCATTGCCAGCGTACACCTGCTGGAATCCCTTTCTTTTTACTAATTCTTTATGGGCAGATCCTTACGTCTCCAAATCTTACCTGTCCTTCAAAGCCAGATCCAGTGTTTTGGTCCTTTTTCCATAATCGAAAAAGAATTACTCTTTTATCAACTCAGAGAACTTTCAATTATATCTTTCTTAAAGTGTGTTATCATCTACTTTGGAGTATATTTGTGTCTCACGGACCCCAGTAGACATGATCTCTTTCAAGAAATATTCAGTTTCTTAATCTATTGATGCCTCCTTAGTATCTAGTGCAACTTGGCACAAAATAGGCATGCAGGTGAATGAGTGGAAGCACTTCCAGCAATCTATAGTGTCCTCTTATTTATCTGACTTTATCTCAGTCAGAAAGTAAGTGGGTTTTAGAAAATCCAGCCTAGGGACTACCCTGGTGGCTCAGTGGTTAAGAATCTGCCTGCCAGTGCAGGGGACACAGGTTCGAGCCCTGGTCCAGGAAGATCCCACATGCCTCAGAGCAGCTAAGCTCGTGTGCTACAACTACTGAGCCTGCGAGCCACAACTACTGAAGCCCATGGGCCTAGAGCCCGTGCTCCGCAACAAGAGAAGCCACCGCAATGAGAAGCCTGCGCACCGCAACTAGAGAGAGCCTGTGCGCAGCAGTGAAGACCTAACACAGCCAAAAATAAAAAAAAGAAAATCCAGCATAATGTTTAAATTGTAAAATATATATATTACCTAGCTTAGGAAAAAAAAAGCGGTACGGACTAAACATTGCAAAACTTTTTTACAGGGTTTTATGACCATTATTATGAACATCATTTATTGAACTACAAAATAATGCCCTCCCAATTGATTGCCTTAAATGTAAACTTGTAGAATTTTACCCTAGCCGTAGTAACTCCAGGCTGCTCTGCCTTACTGTTGCTTTTCTTCTGTCAGCTTACTAAATTATTGCTTTGCCCTGAATATCTCTTGAAGTTCTTAAAATCTCAATCTAAACTTGCTGTTTTCTGATGTACGGTAAATGGAATCCCAATTAATAGAATTATGTCTAGTCAAATCGTAGGTTTAATGAGTACCTTGGTGATTTTTCACAAATAAAGTGACTGGACTTCCATAGCAATAATTGTAGCTGGATAGAAGTTTGTTTGCTTTCTGATTTTTTTTTAAAAAACTGGTTCCCCTGTGGGGTTGCCAGGTAAGTAAGATGTTACTTTTAAAAAACTTCAGCGACGCTATTAACTTATCACGTATTTTCATCTCTGTTGTATCATTTACTTCTCAAAATCATGCTCAGGAGAAGAGTTTATGTTTATGTAATAAAGTTAATACCTTCTTTAAGCTTTTTGTTATTTAAGAAGTATTAAATTGATTTCTAGAAAAGAGTCTCATCGTGGAAGGCAAGAGGGAAAAGAAAAAAGTAGAGAGGTTGACAATGCAAGTCTCTTCCTTGCAAAGAGAGCCATTTACAATTGCACAAGGTGAGTTTATGTTCCTTTCATTTTATAGTGAAAACGCCTAAATGTACAAAATGATGGATAGCAGTGCTTATTAGTTTTTAGTGTTTACTAAGTAGCAATATATAACTGGTGTAATTCTATTTAATTTGCCCTATTAGAACAAGTTATATGTAAATTATGCTGTAAAAAACAATTCTCATTAAATTAAATGTTCTAACACATAATGGGTATTTAACTTTAACATGGTATTTTTTCCTAGGAAAGGGGCAGAAACTTTGTGAAATTGAAAGGATACATTTTTTTCTGAGTAAGAAGAAAACGGATGAACTTAGAAATCTACATAAACTGCTTTACAACAGACCAGGCACAGTAAGACCTTTTTTATACCTTTTACCTAGTAGTATACTTATGTGTTAAAATACTTCACAATGGAAGCATAATTTTAGTTCTGGAAAGGACTTAAGCAATCAACTAGATCAATCTCCATACCATACAAGTGAGCCAGCTGACACACAGTTGAATGACTTATCACAGGACATGTAGCTGGATATTAGCCATTAGTATTTTAACATCCAGGGCTCTTCATACTGTAGTTGTTTTTAAGGCAAACTAAAATTTCACATTGTGAAATCAAAATTATGATGATTTTAGTGATTTTTAACTGTATTAGAAGAAATCTGTTTTTTGGATTTTTAAAAAATTAATTTATATTTATTCATTTATTTGGCTGTGCTGGGTCTTAGTTGTGGCACGCAGGATCTCTTTCCCTGACCAGGGATCAAACCCAGGCACCCTGTATTGGGAGCACGAAGTCTAACCGCTGGACCACGAGGGACCTCCCTTTTTTGGATGTTTCTAACCATTCAGAAATAAATGATTACAGCATATTGTATCTCATTTTGAGGAAATATCTGTTAAATTAGGTGGTAATTTTTTGCCAGTGTTAGAATAAATCAGTGTTTCATTTACTGAATTACTATACTGTACACACAACTTCAGTATTTCATATAAGTGAGGAGACTTTGAGCTGTGAGTGGACAAAGTAAAGTTTGACATTGTTTGACTGTCTGAAGCATGGTAAAATTTATTTTCATGTGTGTTACCTCAGTCGACCCTGACAACAATCTAATCTACACAAGTCCCATTACTGCTAAATGGTATTAACTTTTGGAGGTGCTCTGTTCTTTTTAAAGAATCAATCCCTGACTTTCTGTTGGAAAATAAGAAATATTATTAGCAACTTGTATTATTTAAGGAAAGGACGTCATTTATTTTTTAATGTTATTTATTTATTTTGGCCACACCACACGGCTTGTGGGATATTAGTTCCCTGACCGGGGACTGAACCCGGGCCCTTGGCAGTGAGAGCACGGAGCCCTAACCACTGGATCGCCAGGGAGTAGGCTGTCCTTTTAGTAACTTTCCACATTCCCTGGTGCTGTCAGGTAACATTTAGTTGTGGTTTTATAATTACTAGTAAAAATTCCCAGATGAAATTCATTTCAATTCAAATTGTTATTTTCAAAGAATTGAGTTTGAACACTTTATAATGTTAATATTTTAGTAGCAAATACAGTTTTCCAATGTGAAGAAAAAATGTTGAATACACCAATATTGTAGTGTGGAGACAGGTGTGAAAATAAGGTGTTGGCTTTGAAATTTTTCTTGTGTACATTACTGGGTAATAAATAGTAGCATTAATAATAGGAGAAACATTTTCAGGTGTCCTCATTAAAGAAGAATGTGGGTCAGTTCAGTGGATTTCCATTTGAAAAAGGAAGTATCCAATATAAAAAGAAGGAAGAAATGTTGAAAAAGTAAGTTATTTTTATAAATATCATAGTTAATGTGCTTCACACTTAATTTTAAACATTTAAATATAACTGCCCTTACATTTTCAGTAGACTGACGATTCTTTGCTTTAAATTCCAAGAGCATGTCATCATAAAGTATTAACTATTTCTGATAAATAGCGGCTGTCAAGATTATTGAAAACTCAAAAGACATTTTTGTTTCTTAGAAGAATGATACAGGTAAATCATTCACACAGTCCAAAATTCAGGAGGTCCAAAGGAAATGTAGTGAAAACTCTTCCATTCCTGTTCCCTGCCAGCCACTCTGTTCTCCCACTTATAGGTACCACTTAAACTATTTTGAAGTTAATCAACTTGATAGAAATCATTTCCATTCTAATGCAAACAAGATGATATATTCTTTAAAAAATTTTTTTTTAATGTGATGATATATTCTTATAAGAGTTTTTGTTTGTTAAGTCACTTGTAGTTTAAAAACTCTAAGTATTAAAGGTCATTACCTATACCTTCTTTGAGACATTGTCAGTAGGAATACTCAGGGGAAAATGTGTTGTTTAATCAGTCACCAGCCAGAAGAATTAACAAGTCTGTGAATTTTATAGTATTGAAAACTTTAGGTTATATTTCAGTGAACTAAGTGAATTTATTTTCATACCACCTTTAAGACTTAATTGGTAAATGATGTTTTCCATTTATTAATAATTACATCTGGTTGTATTTTGTGCAGTAGTCAAGATTATCGGGAGTACTTCTAAGATTCAGAGAAACATTGGCTGTTTTCTTAATATTTGTGGCTGAGCCAGTTTGGTTAGCTATTATCTTTATATTGTGGAGAATGTTTATAAACTTTCCTACATAATCACATTGGTTTCTTCCATTTTCTGTTTCAGATTTAGAAATGCCATGTTAAAGAGCATCTGCGAGGTTCTTGATTTGGAGCGATCAGGTGTAAATAGTGAACTGGTGAAAAGGATCTTGAATTTCTTAATGCATCCAAAGCCTTCTGGCAAAGTGAGGATCACTTTTTACTATTTCAGTAACAAATCAGTTATTTGTAGTGTCTCCATTCTCTTTTTTTCTGGAACATTTTAATTAGCATTGCTGTCAACATTCAGTAATATCTTTTACATTCAAAGAATATGCCTTCCGTTGACATATCTGCAACAATTTCATGACAGAAATAACAGAGAAGGCATACGGATGTGTTCTCCCTTATCAGATGTAAAGGATGTAAGATTAAGAAAAATAATTGTTAACTAAATGTCAAATGGGACAGAAATACAAAGGAAGTATCCAGAGTTATGTATATAGAAGGCACTTGAAGGACAGAAACAGGTTGAGCTGAGGGTGAGGTGTTGGGCTGGTGAGGGAGAGTGTGCGACCTATAATCAGATCAGGAAAGGCAAGATGGTGTATTAAAGCTGGATATTTACTAGATACTGGAATAAGGTTATGAGAAAGTGACAGAAAAAAGCTGGCTCTTTGAAGTTTCTTGAACTGTATTTCCAGAATCATCAAGAGAGCCCAGGAGCTGGACAGGGAAGTAAAAGTCTTACAGTTTTCCCTACTCTTCTAAAATCTGGATTAGGTTTGCCCTGATTGTTCAACAGTAACAAAGGACATCACTGAGTTAAAATGTTTATTGAAGTGTTAATTATATGACCTTGCATTTTCAGTTTGTTTTCAATCTTTTAGCAAATATTTTCATATTTTTTCATTTTGATAGGAAAGAAATTGGGAAGAGATCTAGAGGGCCTAGGAGTTCAGGGGAACACCATCAGTGAGGGGAGAAGGGCATTAAGATTAGAAATCAGAAAATAGCTCTGGGACTTTATTTTTGTCTGCTCTTGGTCCTGTTGACCATTAGCTGGATAGTGATACTTAAGGATATTTTTGTCATACAGCCACAAACTGAAGGCATATGGTAATGGGGGAGGAGGGGTTCTAGTTGATTTATTTAAAAGATGAGTTTGAACACTATTTCCCCAGAAGCAGTTACTAAGTTGCCTGAGATATGAGGGATATGTTTATATTCAACATTTCCTCAGTGATTTTCAAGTGCGTTAGTCTCAAGACCCCATTACCCTTTTAAAATCAATGAGGGCCTCAAGAGCTTTTGTTTATGTGGGTTATTTTGATATTTACTGTATTCTGAATTAAAACTGAAAAGTTCTAAAATAACAGGCTCACTACATGTTAACAAAAGTAATATCTGTATGAAAAATAACTATACTTTACAAAATTTTAATGAGAAGAACGGCCTTCTGTTTTTGCAAATCTGTTTATGTCTGTCTTAAGAGAAGATAGCTCTCTTCTCATTTGCTTCTGCATTTCCTTCTGTTGCAATGTATTGATTTGCTTGAAGTACATGAAGAAAATCCAGCCACACACAGCTGTGTATCTAGAAAAAGGAAGGATATTTTAAAAACCCTTTCAGTTAATTATGGATAGTCTCCTTTGATATAACACCAAAACTCCACAGTGGGGAGGTTCTTAAAGGTTAGTTGTAATGTATCTAAAACCATGTTAATAAACTTGGACCTTTTACCTATGCATATTTTGTAATATGCACTCTCCATTTGGAAAATGTTGGTTCCCTGAATTATGCATATCTTCCAAATGCTGGCGCATTTCATTGAACACTGTCAAAAAGTCACATTCATTAATATAACCTTTGTCTCATCAGAAAAAAATATCTTTAGGTATTGGGAGGCTGTCAGTTCCATGATAGTGGATGTGAACTTTCCAAAATTTTAATTTTCACTTGAAATTTTGAAATTTATCATTGGCAATACATACTGTCAGGTTTCTTTTGAGGTGACAGGCTCACATTTATTTCTGAGACTATGTCTGTCAAATACCTAAGTCTGAATAGGCATAGTTTTTTAATTATTCTTTTAAAAATGATATTCCATGAAAAAAGGTAGCTTAGTTCACTGCTCAGTTGTGCAAGTGCTTTTCTTTGAGGAGATCAGTGAACTTCCTTATGTAGCCAAAGTACTCTGTGTGTACCTCCGATTTTGTTATACAGATGTTATAAAGACATGTACTCAAAGGTTGAGAGTTAACACAGTATTTACTGTTTCATCAAGAACTGGTGTGTGGTTGTGAGGAATATAATGACTACAAACACAGTTCGCTGCCTCCATCTCGATAAGGTACCAGTAGGTTTACCCACCTTTGCTTTTTGCACAATTACTACAAATGTCAACGCAGTGAAAAGAGTGAATAAATAATGCCTTGGTATTATTATGAAAATAGTTCTGACCTTTTGGACTTCTGGAAAGGTCTCAGGAAACCGCAGGTTCCATGAACCAGACTTTGAGCACCACTGTTTTATCCTTTTTTATGGAATCTTACTCTTACATCCATTTTTCATATCTGATTCTGTGATGATTACTCCTTAGTCTGATGGTATCAATCTCAAGCTATTTTCTGTGCTACCATATGCTTCCATCATTTGAGGAAAACACTATAAAGTCATTAATACTAATTTTTTCTGCTCTAGGATAGTCTTAAAATTATTGATTTAACATTGTTTTACTATCTTTTTGTACTTCTAGTTTGACTGTTAATCAGATTTTGTTTCCAAAAAGGGATGATGCTCTTGACATTGGATTCTGATTAATAGATTCAGCTATTTTTAGAACCAGTATAGGAAAGCTCTAAGGCATTTATATATTATTACTTTTTAAAAATGAAAGTCTCTTCGTTTATTTTTAGAAGTTGCATTTTCTTGATGGGTTTCTTGAATGATGCAACATTCTTTCACTTTCTTGTATAAATTTATCCAGCACCCATTCCAGTCCTCATCTTACTGATTTCACATACAGATTATATTCTTATAACCTGCATCTGGTTTCTGAGCTGACATAGGGATATCACATTTTTCAAATATATTCATGTCTTGGATTTCATTTAGTGAGTAGTGAGAGTTTGGACGGTGAGTTACCTTTTCTCCAAACAAGCATATCAAAGAATTTATCCAGATGGATTTGGTTCCTGGTAATAGGTGGTAATGGCAGTAGTTCACATAACAAGGTTATCTGTATACATTCTAGGAGGTTTCTTGTGGAGAACCTCTCTGAGAAATATCTTTGGTCCACTGACTTATTTTCTGGAGGTACCTAGATTGGCTGTTTCCCAGTCTGTCTTTAGAGAAGGGTAGGTCGTTTGGGCAAGCTAGAGGCTGTCCTGTGGGTTGTAGATAGCCTGAAAATGCCACATTACACAAAGCAGCCACCTTTTCTTAATTTTTGTACAGGTAACATTGACCCCTAAGACTGAAATTTCCTGGAAGAGAAGGGACCTGTGGTTCTGCTAGTTTCATGAGACATGCTTAGTTACCAGTAACATTTACACAATCGCGTATCTTAAGGTTACGTTACAGAATTTTCCTTATTGTAGAAAATAACATAGGCAAAAATAAAGACAAAAGATGCCCATGATTTTAGAAGTAAATAATTTTAATTCCTTAGTCTTTTCAGATCCTTTATGCAAGGTTATTTTATAGTTTTCAATTTCAGAAGTTAGTAAATACTCCCCTAAGAAAGCATTTAAAAATTAAATTTTTTAGTTAATTAAATTATTTTCCTCATGTGATCTCTGCTTTTTAAATATACATGGTTTAATTGAATATCAGAGTAATGGCAGGGGCACTTATTCTGTGGTTCTTAATTCATTTCATAATTAACATACTCAACACTTATTGCATATTTAAAATCATCAGTGAGAATATAATCCTGGCATTATTGAAAGTAGAACCCATAGGTAATATGAATATAAACTATATGTTTCATCAATTCAAGATGTGTAAAGTGAGGTTTTATTTCCTTTATGGATGATTCCTCCTGGTCGATTAGTGGGTCCCCTAAAGCAAGAAGGCAGTGACAGTTTTAATGCTTGTAGGAGTGAAATAAATAGCAAGTCTAACTGAAAATATCATCTTGATGAAGTATAAACAAATATCTGAACTTAACACAGTATGCACTTGGGCTTCTAGTCCCATATCAGAATGTAGAACACATACTTCTTTCAAATATGTGAAGAGTCTCTTGCCTAGAACCTAAGGTTCTAAAAAAATGAAAGGGTGTTGGTAGTGCAGACAAAAAGGTTGATTTGACACGTGAAATTAAAGATGAATTCTCTGTAAAGCTGCTAAGCTTGGAAATAAAATTTCTTGAGACAGGAACAAGAAGAATTGAGTTCAGAAGTAGTTATCAAAAAGACGTGATTGACTTGGAAATATAATAGCTCATTGATGTTATCCTTATTTTATGCAGCCATTGCCAAAATCTAAAAAAACTTCTAGCAAAGGCAACAAGAAGGAACGGAACAGTTCTGGAATGTCCAGGAAAGCTAAGCGAACCAAATGTCCTGAAATTCTGTCAGATGAATCTAGCAGTGATGAAGAGGAAAAGAAAAACAAAGAAGAGTCTTCAGATGATGAAGATAAAGAAAGTGAAGAGGAGGTAAAATGTTGGGGGTTTTTCCTCATTTCTTTCCATGGAGAGAGTTAAATACTCCTGCTATATAATAGATTAAGACAGAAAGCATAGATTTGAAGGAACTATATGTGTACCATGTTGGTTGTTTTTAATTCCAAAGACACAGAAAGGATTAAGTGTAAACCCTTTCTTTCCCTTAAGGAGCTTTTAGTTTTATTGCCATGCCAGAGTGTAAGAGTTGGAAAAGAATGAAGTTGCTGTGCACTGTGTTTGAGCTGGACCTTGAAGACTAGAGTAGGTAAATGAAGGGGGAGGAGTACATATCCTGACAGGAACACAAAGGAGACTTTTAAAGAAATTTTTCATAGTATATTAATACTTTATGATTGACTTGTACCATTTTATTCTGCTTTATGCAAAAAGCAAGGGGTTTAAGGACCACCGTTTTGTCTCAGTTTGGGATTATTTAATGAGACTAGTGGCATTTGAAGTTTATTTGATTGGTGGGCAAATTTTGTGTCACTTAGGAATGCCTGTCAGTTTCTTTTACTTGGCAGTATTTATAAAATGTTGAGAATGTTTAGTTTCCGAAGAAAAACTTTGGGAAGCGGAGAGCTGCTGAACCGTGTAAGGGGTTAGCTTTACCTCTCCTTAATATCTTCAATCAAGTAGATGAGGGAGAGGGTACAAGGAGGTGATTTCCTGTTATTGTTAACAGTGTTTTGCTGGCTCTGTTTTGACTTGTTTTGGTGCTCTCTTTAATGATCAGAACTTGCTGTGTAAATTGGGTAATCCCCCTTGTCTTATGTAGGGGCTTGATTAATGTGGCTTGACATTTTGGACCAAGATGATTCTTTGGTGTTGGAGGGGGCTGTCTTGTGCATTGCAGAGTATTTGTCCACTAGATGCCGGTAGCACATTCCTGCCCCCAGCCTCCAGCTGTGAAAACCAAAACTGTCTCTAGACATTGCCAAATGTCCCCTGAGGGCAAAATCACCTTCAGTTGGTAACTGCTGGATTAGAGAGAATAAAGATGTGGTGAACTGTGATTTTATAGGTGTGCATTTTGTGTGTACTTGTCTTTAGGTATTTAAAATCCATGCTTGTTTTAAGGTCAGATTTTATAAAGACTTCTATAAAGCTAAGTATAGAATGCTTCATAATTTTAAAAAGGATACTACAGATCCAGCAGGTGTTTCATAACTAGTATCTTAATATATTTTTGGTATGAAGGAAGATGAGTAATCTGAGCACTAGCGTTTTTATGGAATAGATTTTAAGGACATGTAGGAGGAAAACGTGTTATTTATGTGTGAATATAAATAGTGGCAATTTTGCAGTAATAGATTTCCTCATTCAGCAAATTTTGGGTTATCTACTATTGTGTATTCACTACGCACGCTTCCCAAGACCTTTTTAAAGGCAGACTTAAAGCATGAAAAGTTGTCGTAGAATATAAACATCTAATTTTTTTTGTAGAAGCAAGATGATTAGCATGGCCTTTGGAAACTGGGTTCAAATCCCAGCTGTACTCTGATTGTCACTGTTTGACTTTGGGCAAGTTACTTGTAAATTCTGTACCTCAGTTTCCCACCTTTAAAATGGGGATAATGATAGTACCAGCCTCCAAGGGTTGTATTAAGTGCCTTTATTTAAAGCACTTAAGAGTAGTACTTGGCACAAGTACTATATAAGTATTAGCTGCTGCTATTACTATTAGTATTAAGATGACATTTTACCATATGCAAGATTTATAAATCCAGTCTTCTTGTCATTACTAAGGTGCAGGTTAAAAAGTGAGGATATTTTACACTCGTTTTCTCATTTCCTTTCCAGATTATTGTCCCTTTGTTCTGAATAGAGTTAGTTGACATCTGTGAATGTAGATGACTCCTGATTTATAACCATATTGGTTCCTGGATAATGATCACAAATGGAACTGTTCCACTACAGATCAAAGCCTTTCTTTCTTCATTGCCTTAAATGAGGATCATTTGCTAGAAACCCAGGTCAAATGATGAAAATCCATGGAGAAAAAAAAAAACACAAAAATGCCGTTCAGACATTAAGTATGTAAAGCCACACAGTCTAAAAGCTATATCATAATGCTCTGTTTTCTGCTTTGGTTTTTCTACTTGGACTGGTATTGACAGACTTCATAAAATATAATGTCAGTAAAATCTAGACTGAGAAATCTTTTCTTTTCCTGATAAATCACCCTCTAGCAAACATAGGTATTCTTCATTGCTTTAAAGACTCCTTCAAATTTAGGGCCATCCTCCTCAAAAACTTTATTTCTGATTCCATTGCTGTGAAAGGCTCTGATTGCCTTTGAAAGGTAAGTGTTGGCAGGAAGGATAGTATTTCTATAGTAACTTTGTTTTCCCTTATTCTGTTGTTTTGAGGAGTCTGTTAAATGGCATCCTTGTTAGGGACTTCATAAACTGAGGTATTTTTGGTCAATACTATGAAAAGACCTCTTTTCTAAGAGGCTATACAGAGGAATTGCAGGTTGATTGGAAAAGTTGAGGATTGCTTATAGATGTAATTTTTTTTTTTTTTTTTTGTGGTACGCGGGCCTCTCACTGTTGTGGCCTCTCCCGTTGCGGAGCACAGGCTCCGGATGCGCAGGCACAGCAGCCATGGCTCATGGGCCCAGCTGCTCTGCGGCATGTGGGATCTTCCCGGACCGGGGCACGAACCCGCGTCCCCTGCATCGGCAGGTGGACTCTCAACCACTGCGCCACCAGGGAAGCCCTATAGATGTAATGTTTTTTGCAGATTTTTTTTCATGGAAAATTACTGGGTTAATATTATTTATTTTTATTTCCTGAAATGAATTTTTCCTTCATAGATAAGAGTTCTCCCTGTTAAGATCAGCTGCTTGTTATTTTAGATTCTTGGAGTAAATAACTGTACTTGTTTCTTGTTTCCTCTGTAAATTGAGAGCTTTGGACCAAATAATCTGTATCATATTGCTGAAGTCAGAAGTTTTAAGCAGAAATCCAGTTCAAGTTATAGTTGTTCATTAGCCAGTTATATGAGGCTGAATATTATTCACCTGCTACTTTCCATATTTAGCTGTGTGAAAGAGTAGGATACTTAATTTACAAGTAAATATTATTTTAAAATGTATGTTTGTAATCACTGAAAACTGCAGTTGAAACAGAATTGACAGGGTTTTTGTTTTTCTTTTTAAGTCTTTTATATGAAATATGTCACATTTAGCATGTTAGCCAGCGATTGCTAAGACATTTTGTTTGAGGTTCTCTGTACCTATACCTCTGTTTCTATGATATGCAGCGAGCGGTTCCCAGTGATTTTTAATTCTCTTTTTCTTTAGAATTAATTCACATAAGGAGGTGCTCTTTCTGAGTGTGACCTGGGTAATAATTCCTTTATAAAAGAGCTGGTCTAAACTTCTTTATCACCTTGGCTCTTGGACATTTGCTTACTTAGGGCAGTAGAAGGAGAGCAATTTGGAACCAGGAAGAAACTGATAGATGAGATTTCTTTAGAATGAGAGAATAGAGGTTTAATTATTTTCTGTAAACTTATTATGAAAATCAACTGATTTACACATTGGAGTAGATCTTTAGGGGAGGATTCCTGAAATGAACCAGTGAGATTAAACCATACTTAGGCATGCCATTCACAACAGGTATTACCTTAGGTACAGAGAAATTATTGAGAGTACAGAAAAAAGAACGGAGAAGCAGTGCTCTCCACATTAGAGAAAACAATTCTAATTATATTTTAGACCCTTAAAAGCTAGCTTAATGCTTCTTCAGTTTTTGTTTCCTAGTGTTTTTATAAATACTCTTTATCTCTAGGAAAGTGTAAAACAAACTATAGATATTTACTTTGTGAGTATTGAATTTATCTGAATGTTCCCAGATACATCAGGAATATCTTCAGCTCTGAATACTTAAAAGCCCTACTGATAATGTCCAAAACAGGAGTTCCCTTTTTCTTTCAGGACAAGAAGTCCGCAGAGAGGCAATTCTGGGCTAGTAGAGTGGCTCAAGAAAGGTACTAAGAATTTGGGGACTGTCTCTTCCTGAGCCACCATCTTTACATGTGGCATTAAACCTCATGATCTCAGGATGATTGTTTTACCTTTAGGCATTGTATCCCTGTTCCAGATAAAAAAAGAGTAAAGGGATTTCTTCTAGTGATGTTTTGGCTTTTTCCCCCACTGGCAGGGATACCTTTTACCAGAGATCTCCAGGTACATCTCATTGGCCAGAACTTTTTACCCAGCCACCTCTAGTTGTAGGGGAGGCTAGTAAGACCCAAGTGTTAGCTTTCCTGCATCTATAAGAGGAAGGCAGATAAAAAGTGTGATGTTGAGTGAGCCGTCCTACAATGTTTACCAAGTGAGAGAAATTTTCAGTTATAGTTTTGATAAACATTTGGGCCATTTGAGAAATTATTTGGTAGTGGTGGGAGGGTGAACGTGAAAGCTTTGTTAGTCCTTAAATATGTTCTAAAAAATAAGAATTCCCCTATCTCAATCTGATCAGAGGAATTACAGAATTATATAAACTATTGAAACCTTTTGTTGGAAGGCAAAATTGAATAATTACCATAATAAAATCTGTTTAGGGTTAAACTTGCTTTCATAATCTTTTGTGGAATATAGCAAGGTTTGCACATTCTTTACTCTTGGCACTCTTGAGTTTTCTCAGCCAAGTTGTTAAAAGAATAGTGTATTTTAAGCTAATACTTATTTTGTTCATCTGTTCACCCAGTACAACCTTTCTGCTGTGAGGACAGGATTCTGGCTCTGTGACAGGCGTCTTTTTTGGAGACCCTCCTTCAATAGCCCTGCTGCCTATAAAAGATAGGTAAGCCTTCTCCCAAGAATTTTTTTTTGCCTTCCTTCAAAAAGTGCTCATGTCATTCCTCTGATTCTATACCTTCACGGTTATCAGACACATGGAAAATCTCCTTCAAATTTTTAAAAATTTATATTACTACAGTACATTGTAAAAAGTTTAGATGACAGTACATTGTACTACCTGAAATTAATGGCAGCTCTCAGTTTTATCTGTTTCCCTTTAGCATGTAAAAAATACCTACAGTACTGGATGGTCCTGATTGAACCACTCACAGCATATTCAAAAATGGCAAGCCAGAATCTTAGAAATAAATCCTATGAGAATTTGGAAACTAGCTTTTTCTTTTTCACCTAATTTTTTCCCATACATTTTGCTAAAAGACTCACAGTCTTGCCTCCTATTTGATTAAATAACAAAGGTGTTAAGTATCATAAGTACTTCCAAGGTTTTTGCTTTATAATGCCACGTATTGTGTTTAATTACTGAAATATTCAGAATATTTTTAAAAAGACTTAAAATAGGGGGCCAGTACTTGGTTTTTAATGTAATCACTTTTCGATTGTTCAGTTAAATAAATTGAGAGTGTGCTAAGTGCTGTTGGGGTTACAGAAAATATTTTCCTACCCAAATACCATTTGATTGACGCTTAATATAGGATTTCAAAAGAAAGAGAACCTCTCTGTTGATGAGTGAAAGCTCTGGGGAGAGATAGAAGAAATACCAATTGAAATTGACCTTGGGGATAGAAAGGAAAGTTGGACACGTGAACAAAGATGGGGAGTAGGAAAGTACTGTGACAGACACGCTTGTTTGTGGTTAGGTAGTTTGTCCAGAAGTAAAGCAGTTAGAGATGAAGCTAGAGCAACGTACCTTGAAGCCAGACTATAGAGAACCCACGTGGTTGGGCATGGCTGTGTAATACAACCTTTGGGGGTAGATTGATCATTCTCCTTCCTTCAGAATGGTTGTCTTATTCTACCTGAGCATTTTGCTAAGTGGGGAAAAGAGACATGGCCTCTGTCTTCCAGGAACTGACAGTCTATCTGGGGAGAAGTACCACTCATTCCATAAGCATTTATTGGTATGTAACAGGAGGATACTATTGAGATCTGCTGTGTGCCATGTACTTTCACATCTTGCTTCTTATTTAGTCTTGACTCCATGAGAGAAGGTGATATATCCTCATTTTTGTACTTTGAGGATATAATAACCAACTTTCCAGAGCTTTAGGTCATACTTTTTGTCTTCAGCTCTATGTCCAAATCTGATTTTAAGCAGTAGCTTTAGGAAAGTTAATATGGGCATATATCCACTTCTGCTGGAAAAAATTTAAAACTAAAAGCTATTGACATAAAGGATCCTATTGATCTCTTTATCTGGCTCTGCCTTTCCCCTATATGTCTCCAGTAGTTCATGATCTAGACTAGGAGTTGGCAGACTATGGCCTGTATGCCAGATCCGTTTTTTTGGTACAGCCGAGAAGCTAAGAATGGTTTTTCCATTTTTTAAATATTTGTAAAAAAAAAAAGGTGAATGTACAACAATGACCATATGAACCAGCAAAAGCTAAAATATTTACTGTCTGGCACTTCATAGAAAAGGCTTGGTGACAGATCTAGACCATATATTTCTCTCTCATTTTACTGTGGTGCTTTTAAAAAATACATGGGTCCCCAGGCCGCACACTTGATTTTTTTTCTCTCTCTCTTAAATGTACAACCTATTTAGGTAAGTTGTGCCAGAAGACTGATACTAAAAATCAAGAAGTTTGGCTAACTGCTATTGATAGAAAAAATGTTTGTCTTAGCAAGCAGAGTGATTCTAATGAAATAGAACCTCAGGGTTGGAATAGATCGTTAAAGTTATCTAGTCTTCAAGGATCTTTTCCCATCCCAGTTTTCCAAATAGTTACATAGCAACTGCTGTGTGCCAGTTCTAAGCTCTGCAGTGGAGATCAAGAGACAAATAAGAGTCTCTGTGTTAAGCTGTTCAATCTAGTTGGTAGGAGGGGAGCGGTCAAAGATTAGGAGGGAGAAAGTACAGTAAGGTATAACTTAAGAGCTAAGAAAGTGGTTTGCTCAAGATGGAGTATTTAACTCTTTCTAGAGGCAGGTAGGGAGCAAAGATCCAGACAGGGAAACGTCATAGGAAGTAGCAATTTGATCTGAGCCTTAAAGGATAAACAGGAGAGGTTGGCATAACAAAAGAAAGATTTGGAGAAAACTATGCAAAATTGGATTACACCAAAGGCCCATCTTGGCTTCAAAAAAAAAAAAATTTTTTTTAAAGAAATGATCTTGAGCCCATACAAAGTTAGGAGGTGAGGGCCAGAGACAGCCCTGATACTGAGTTTGGTTGTCCTTTGTTGCCCTTCTATATTTTCTGCCAACATTTTTTATTCATTGTTATTATCAGTAACATTTGTATGTAACAGAAAAAGTTAAATTTAACAGTATGATAAATAGATTATGATATCATTGACTTACTGCATTGGTTTAGTTCAGTAGTTTCACCTCTGGCTTAAAGAAATACATAGGTACATTAGTCATTTCTATAAGCAACTAATGCAGCAGGAGGCACACTGAATTTAATCAAGGTCTTGCTTCTTACTAGCTGTAAGACATTGGCTCACTTAACTACACAGATAAATTTTCCTTATTTATAATGAGATCAACTGTCTTTGGATTTTTTGTGTGTGTGCTTTGTTTTGTTTTTTAGGTCATAGATCGTGTATGTGAAAATAGTGCTATACAAATGCCTTTTTTCTTTTTCCTTTTAATTACATTTTTAACCATGTCCTGGGTTCAGAGTACAGGTAAACCAGATCCTGCAAACGATATACAGAGGTGAACATGACAAGAAATATTTACATGGCTACTTTATGGCGAACACTCTTGTGGTTGTTAGGGACAGATAGAGCTAAATTAGATAGGTGTCTCTTCTTGTGGAGATTGTCAGATAACGCCCTTAAGAAACTTGTAGTGTAGTGGGAGAAGAGACATGCAACCACCTACAGTTTAAAAAACATAAATACGTTAAATATTTCTTTGGTGCCTTTTATGTATTCACTCATTTGATCCTCACAAAATTTTACAAACATGGCCATAGTTTGTCAAATCTGCAATGCCTGTAAGGCATCATTTTAATGTAGATTGCAAAATGTACCCCAGGATCTGAGATAAGGTGTGGGAGGGGGGAGTGTTAAATTTAGCAAAGTCTGGTATTATTACCTCCAGTTTTACAGATGCGGAATCAGATACAGAAGGGTAAGTGACTTGCCTGAGAATGCAAAATTAGTCACTGGTGGAGTCAGGATTTGAACCAAGGAAGTTTGGCTCTAAAAACTTGTGTTCTAATTCACTGCTTCACAGTGCCTTCCAGAAAGAAGGGGCAAATGAATTGTACGTCAAGTACTGTGGGATTACAGATTAATCAAGTTGGTGGTATTATAAAAGATTTGGAGGAGGTGATTGCTAAGTTGGGTTGAGACTCATGAGTGAGGTTTTCCTAAGTACAGGAGGGGGAATGAAAGTAATGAAGACTTGAAAGGTCATGTAAAATTTAAGTAGGCATGTTTTTTAACTTTACTTCTCAGTTCTCCCAGGGCCCCTTTTCATTACCTCGGAAATACCAGATTGCCATGTTTGCCTTAACTGCCAAAAATTGTACGTTGGGTTCCAATATCAAGGTCTGTCTTTTGAGATGCCCTGTTTCCCAAAGTTACCTTTTTTTCCTATACATAATATCTCATCTTCAGGGCAGCTCAAATGATTCTTAGCAGCTGCAGGGCTAAAGCACATGATGTGAGTTATTTATCTGATTGTCTCCCTGCTCAAGATGAAACCCATAAGTATGAGTTTCTACAGTTTATTTTACTACCCAGTTTTCACTGTTTCCCCATGCCAACACTTACCAGTATGAAAAAGATACTTTACTGAATTCCTACCTTAAGTTTGTCACAGAGAAATTTGTAACTGGTTACTAAAGATAAGCGAATTCCAGTGTAAATAACATAATTTGTTATTACAGAGATTCGGTTATTTGTGGGTCCAGTTCTACCAGAATGTAATGAAATAAGCATGATGTATCATGGTTAGTTAACACAGGTGTCACTGAGGCAATCTTACTGCTATTCTATGTATCTATTCTATGTGTTTGCCTTTTAAAGAAAACTTCAGGTTATTGGAGGAAATTACATTTGTATGATGAAAGAATTCCTTTACAAAAGGAAGCACTCACAATAGTAGTAATAGCTAATATTTATTGTTTCCTCTGTGCCCAGCACCATTAAAAGTACTTTTGTGTATTAATGTACTTACTCCCCCTAAGACTGAGTACTATGATTTCCCTCATTTTATAAACAAGGGAACTAGGGCCCAGAGATGTACTAGGTCTAGAATTTGAAACTAGGCAGCTTGCCTCCAGAGCCTACACTCTTATCTATTAGTTTGTATCTTCTATAGTACTTCTGACAGTATGTTTGCAACCTTTTTGTTAATAGATGATAATAGGCTAGTTGTCCTTTTAAAAAACTGTAGAACACTCTCCCTTTTAGAAGATTTAAATATAGAAAGAAGCTTAGCTTTAATTTTTTTTTGTTTGTCCAATTGTAACTTTTTTTTTTTTTTTCAATTTGAGAGCAGTCACTGTTTATTAACTGACCGGATTACAAAAATAATCATGGTAGATACCTTAGTTCATCCTTCTTATAAGTCTGTTGATCTGGTCTTCCCTGTTGCCAGCATCTCCACCTTCTACAAAATGGGTAGTCTTTTTCTTCATTCCACCTCGTGGAGAAGACAATTTGAAGGGCCACAGGAAGTTGTTTGCTTCTTTGAAACGTTTTCCAAGAGTATAGATCTCATGAATCAGATCCTCCATGCAGATAATACCGTATTTGCCAAGAGATCGAGCAATCAACACGTTATCCGTCAGGGCAATTCGCTTCTTGTTGATTTTGCCATAACCACGCTTGTAGATCAATTCATTTACTGACTTCAGGTTTGGGTACCCCCATGCAATGTATGGTTCCACAATTCTCAGCATGTTAATTGAAGCCTTGTTGAGCTTCACAAAGGTGCCATTGAAAATCTGACGGAGGCGAAGAAGCTGCAACACCTTTCGAACCTTTGGGCTCACACCATTGATACCTCTGATCCTGATGACAAATGCCAATTTGGGTTCCGCGGGTACGTAGAAGTTGCCAGCTTTTCTTGCCATCCTAGCCATTCGAATCTCAGTTCTGTACATCTGCCGGTACTCCTTGTGATAGTGCTTAGCTTTTTCATAGATGAGCTTCCTCCTTGCCTTTCGAAGCATCTTCTGGGCAAATTTCTTTCTCAGGCGCTTGATCCTAAGCTCTGCGAAATTCTTTCGCTTTTTCTTAAGGGTTTCTGGCACAGCAGGAACCTTCTTTTTCTTCTCCTCAGCACCTTCCATGGTTCCAGCCGGGAAAGAGGCCAATTGTAACATTTTTTAAAAATTTATTTTATTTATTTATTTATTTGGCTGTGTTGGGTCTTTGTTTCTGTGCGAGGGCTTTCTCTAGTTGCGGCGAGCGGGGACCACTCTTCATCGCGGTGCACGGGCCTCTCACTGTCGCGGCCTCTCTTGTTGTGGAGCACAGGCTCCAGATGCGCAGGCTCAGCGGCCATGGCTCACGGGCCCAGTTGCTCCGCGGCATGTGGGACCTTCCCAGACCAGGGCTCGAACCCGTGTCCCCTGCATTGGCAGGCAGACTCTCAACCACTGCGCCACCAGGGAAGCCCCAATAGTAACATTTTATGGAGATGGCTTGATTATGCTTTATTTATCACTGCACAGTTTTATGCTTTATCCAATTATTACTACTCCCAAATGCAGGTTTAAAAATGGCACCATAGTGTGTGTTCTTTCTAAAATTTTACCTTATACCCTGACCTTTAAAGGCTCTGAAAGTATTTTAATCATCTGATTCTAACTCTCTGATTTGAATGGGGATCAAGTGGTAATGCTTATAACATTGTTGCTCTCCCTTCCTCATCCCCCCCCATGCTTTCTGTAATAACTTGTTTATTATAAAATATTTGAATGACCCGCAGGTCCAGATTTTATTAACCTTTGACTGATGAGTGATATATAATAGTCATTATTCTGTGTATTAAGTGCATCAACAGAACTTATGAAGTTTTAGTATTTCCTTTCAGAGCCTCGTGTGGTTCTTAGGAATTAAGTGGATGCTTAGTAAACTTAAAACTTAGTTCAGGTTAGTCATAGAAAATTGATGAACCATTGATGCCTTTCCGGCAACCCCCGTGTCTGGAACACCTGAGAATTAGGAAAAAAGTATAAATGGCCTCTAAATAGCAAAAATCCATAGGTGAAGCTTATAGACTTTATTTTTAGAAGCATGTTGGCCCTTTGACGCTGCTTAAATCCATTTTTTTAGTCGCAGTTAAACTAGATAGGTTAGCTAGTTTCCGGCCAACAGTGTGTTATTGAGGTAGTGTAGGGTGATACTACACTTAAGTAAATATGTACAGTGGATGGCAGTGTAGCAAAAGGAAAGACAAGCACTAAAATCCAATGAACTTCACTTAGAAATAGCTTGAGCCCACCTAAGTTTAGAACAGGTTGGTCTATGTACTTTAATTTTTCTTTACGTTCAACATAATGTCTCTGTCCTTAAAAAAAAAAAAGGTTGAATTTTGATGATAATCTGAAATTCAGAGTATAAAACATTTGGGGAAACATTCTGTCAAAAGTGATTTGCGGTGTTTTTGGTGTGTAAAGATGAGATTTTAAGTTATCTTGAGGTACTTGCCTTATATACAGGTACTTTTACCTTCAGGAACATTAATGAATTAACGTTTCCTAATTTCATAGACTCTGCTTAAGACAAAGTTACAGTGAACGATAATTTTGTCATTTTAATCTAACCGTATGTGTATACTTTGCTTTTATTTTATTATCTGTGAGTTAGTGTTTAAAAAAACAAGTTCTGGAGTCAGATCTATTTGAATCTCACTTCTTTATTTTATTATGTGACTGGACAAAACCTCTCTGAGCCTTCGTTTCCTCATACATTTATAAATAGTTTTTGAGCAGCTCCTTTGCACCATGCACTGTTATAGGAGTTAGGGATATGTCAGTGAAAACAAAAAGGTCAAAAAAATCCATGTCCTCATGGAACTTACCTTTTAGTTGGGAGAGACTGACAATAAATAACAGAATATTAATAGTACCTATATTTTAGAGTTTTTTTCAAGATTAAGGTCTGATGGGGTAGACCTTAGTTAAGGGAGGGGTAGACAGTTTTCTATCTATAGTGTGTAATAAATGTGAGCACCTAGTAATTTTAATGTTTGATTCTTGACCTCACCTGACTAGTCTCGTATTGGGATAAAATTAAGTTCATTGAGTGTATTAGTCATCTCAAAAATTAATAATTAGTAATAATTTTTCATTGGTGATATTGAACACATTAATTTTCTCTAATATTGTTGAGGGGTGTGGAGGAGTAGAGGGATCGCAGGTAATCTCTCATCAGTGTATGTACTTTGTTTTTCTTTCCAACAGCCACCAAAAAAGACATCCAAAAGAGAAAAACCCAAACAGAAAGCCACTTCTAAAAGTAAAAAGTCTGTAAAAAGTGCTAATGTTAAGAAGGCAGATAGCAGTACCACCAAGAAGAATCAAAATAGTTCCAAAAAAGGTATGTTAGAAATGACACATTTTCAGCAGCCTAAAGATATACATTATATGCTATAATACAGGTTTTTTTGTTTTGTTTTTTTATAATACAGTTTTTAAGCATGTGTGGAAAATAGGTAAACTCTGAGGAACATTTGAGGGGGGAAAATAGTATACCAGTGTTTTAGTTTTTAATTTTTTAATCTAATACCTTTTCAAGGATCTGATGAATACTTACAGAATTCTTCCTAATGTGTCTTGAATATTAATTTACTTTGCTTTATAAGAAAAATTTATTTACATGTCATAAAATGTCTTACTTTTAGAAAGTGAATCTGAGGATAGTTCAGATGATGAACCTTTAATTAAAAAATTGAAGAAGCCTCCTACAGATGAAGAGTTAAAGGAAACAGTAAAGAAATTATTGGCCAGTGCTAACTTGGAGGAAGTCACAATGAAACAGATTTGCAAAGAGGTAATTGGACAAATGCTGAGATCATTTTGCTTCTGTTTGAAAAATTCTTTCACCCATCCCGCACTTGGAAGCTAGATTCTTATGTGCATTCATTCATTGAACAAATATTTATTGAACTACCACATGCCAGGTATTCTTACAGGTGCTGGGATACCACTTTCAGTAAAATAGTCAAAACCTGCCCTATTGGAGTCATTTCGTAAATAACATTTGAATGTATACAGTGAGTAAAGTTAAGGTAATACATTTCAAACTCCGTAGATGTTCTTTTCCTGATCTAGCAACTATTTTTATTGATGCACCCCTAGATTATGTTAGTTTAAATAAGCAGGATCTTGTGGACCACCTTATTTTCAATATTACTATGATAAATGAGATGTTATAGATTAGGTTCTTAGCTCAAACTTCTCTTAAGTTCTTCTGATGCTTCTCAGGAAATGAAATGATCTAGTCTTGAATATGATTCTGTAGCGATTCCATACTGTAGACCAAAATTGGAAGGTTTTAAAATCTAGTTTCTTATGGTAAAATGAAATTAAAATTTGAAATGTACCAAAGGTGGAATATTCTTTACCTTTTTAAGACATACTGTTTTTCTTATTCAGCATTCGCTGAGCCTCTGCTACATATCAGGCACTGGGATAGATGTTAGAGGGGGAGCAGGAGAAGCCATTATTTGGCTTCGGGGTCTTGTGTAATCTAGTGGGTAGAAAGAGGTAGCTGTTTTAGTCACTTAGTACAGTGTGTGAGAGCTGTGTTAGAAGAGTACAGAGGGTGCCACACCACCACAGAACAGAGGGTACCTGCTTGGGAATGGGGGTTGGGGGAGTCTGAAAAGGCATCTTGGAAGAGGTCTTAGAGCTTCAGCTTTCATACAATTGAGGAACATCAACACATTCACATAAAACATGACACGTAATGACTGCGAGGAATAATCATTAGTTTAATTTGCAAGGAATAATCATTAGTTTAATTTGGCTGAAGACTAGAGTTGGAAGGAATTCTTCACAGAAGTTAGGAGAGAATACTAAAGAATTCTGCAGATTTTATATGTGTTGTTACAGAGTTTGATTTTTCTCCTTGAAGCTAATGAGGAATTGGGAGGCAGGGTAGGTTATTGAAAGGTATTTGGCAGGAGCAGTCTAGGATGACTCTTAAAAAAAAAAAAAAAAAAAAAATTTATTTTTTAAGGGTCATCCTAGATACATCAAGAAGAACGGACTGGTGAAGAATGAGACAAGAGTCAAGAGAAACCTTTACATCATAATCAGAATTACAGGGCTGCTGTAATCCAAGTCTGAAATCGAGAGCCTGATCACAGGTTGCTCCGTGTGGGTGTAAGGGCTTGGGTGCATTAATCATAATAGGGAGTAGAACAAAAGGCTACCTCTTGAGGAAAAGATGAGTTTTGTTCTAGACATTTGAAGATGGAGTATTTGAAACATCCAAGTGGGAGAAATGGTGAACATTGTAATTCTCCAAGGTAGGAGAGAAACCTAGACTAGGATATTGCTGGGAGTTAAAACCAGAAGATAAGGTGGCCTAGAGAAGAAGGTAAAGGATGAGAAAGGCAAAGGACAGACCTGGAGACCATTATCATCAGAGTTGGGAAGTAATTCCTACAAAATGTAAGAAATTGTAGAGTCAATAGTAGAAGGAAGGCCAGAGAGAACAGTGCTGTAAAAGCCAAGCGAGGAGAGTTTCAAGAAGGGGCAGGGAGGGGTAGTTCCCTGCCTAAGAAAAGGTAATTAACTTACATGGGACATTGGACAATGGCTGTGGAAAGTCAGGTCACAGAAAAGAAACATAAATGACCTGTAAACGTGAAAACATTAACCTTCCCTACTAATGAGGAAGATAGAAATCAAAAGGAAATACTTTTGCTTATTAGCTTTAACAAAATCTTTATAAAGATTAACAGTTTTCAAGGTTGGCAATGGAATAGGGAAACGTACTCTCATCCTTTAAGTTGTAATAACTTTGGCGAATAATTAGGTAGTATATTAAAATTTAAATGGCAAATACCCTTTAACCCAGCAATTCCGTTTCTAGGTCTGTATCCTAAAGACATAGTCACACCTGCACAAAATGATTTCAGTAATGTTAAGCGTGTCTGTAATACTGAAAAGTCAGAAACAACCTAAATGGCCATCAGTAGGAAAATGTTTAAACTGTACATCCATATTTTTGGAATATGAACTGTGTAGCAGTTCAAAAGAACATGGAAAACCTTCCAGGTATTGTCAGATTTTTAAAACAGAGGTATTTCCCTATTTGTGTAAATACAGAAAAACTATATTGCCATTGATATATTTATATGTTTGTATATAAACTCATTTTTAAAGGTCTGGAAGAATACACAGCAAATTGATAACTGGTTTCCTTTAGGGGAGAGGAACAAGGGCAGACTGGAAGGAAGATTGAAGGGAGACTAGTTCTGTTCATTTGAATGAGTTTTGTGAATACATTTGTGTAATTTTAAGGGGATTGTTAATAACATGGAGAGGTCAGGTGAGAAGAACGTAAGGGTTTTTTTTGGACTCAGCAATTAAGAGACAGTTGTTCACATAATAGCAGTTTTGAAGGGTGGTAAATGCCAGGGTTGTCCCTGGGACTGGGAATTAATAGTGAGGAAAGTGAAAGCTTCTGATTTAGTAGTTAAATTGGGGGAAGATACAAGTTGATAAAATACTTTTTAAGGTCAGAGGGGAGTGGAAGCATGCGTTAGGCTAAGGGACAATTCTGGGAAAGAAGATGAAGGTACAGGAGCATTGAGTGTTGGGTCCCTGCAGAGGTAGAGGAAACAGGACTGTTGATGAATCCAGACACAAATGAACTGGAGGAGAACAGGCACGTCAGGAAGTTGAAGGAATTCATAGTAATGGCTTCTTGGCTGAGAGCAGGAGTGTGGGACACTTGAATAAGGGGATGAAATTGCCACTGATGAGAATGTAAAGGGGGACCTGATTAGAAATCCTTGGGATTTCTAGGGAGGCTTTGACATTGAGTACCAAGTGGGACCATTTTTTTTTTAACTTTATTCAAGTATAGTTGATAAAATGGAACCATTCTTTTCAAATTTGTTACATTTTCGCATTTGTTACATTTTCAGAATTTAACCATATAAAAGTTGGTAGTTAGACCAATTAAGGGTTGGAGTTTTACAGAGAAAGAACAAAGGGCAAACAATTAGAGTAATGTAAATGATTGACTATATTTGCAGAGGTTGGCAAACTACAGCCTGTGGGCCTTTGTAACAGACATACACCCATCCCTTTAAGTGTTGTCTATGGTAGCTTTTATGCTACAATGACATAATTGAGTAGTTGTGACGGAAACTGTCACTGGATAGCTGAAATCATTTACTGTCTAGCCCTCTACAGAAAACACTTGCTGACCTTGAATTAGACAATAGGAGTGAAGCCAGCTTGGTGTATATGGCAGTTCAGGACCAGAAGTCATTGTGAAGCCAAGCAGGAGGTATCAAGTTGGAAAATTTAGAGAGTAAAAATTTAGGAGTGGAGGACTCAGTGATGCAACTGGATCTCAGTGATGCAGCTTTGGGGAGGGGATTGAGCAATGCTCTGGGGGCTGAAATTCATTAGAGTTGAAGTTCAGCAATCATAAGTAGTGTTAAGATGATGTAACAAAAAATAAGAGGATACCTAAAATATCTGATAGATAACCTACCAATATAAAGAATTTAATCCATTTAACCTAAGGTCTATCTAGAAGTTTTCCTCATCCATGTTTATTGTTAGTTCAACTGAAACTCCCACTTTTATAAAACACTGAGAATGTTTTCATGCTAGTTTACTGCTGTATATACAGTATTATTGAAACTACTCATTTGTTGTAGAATGCTACATGGTGAACCACTGGTGGTTAGAACGTACTATTCAAACGTACATGCAGCTCTTGTCCATGGCACACATTTCTTCATTATTCAAAGATAGAGAATATTATTGGATTTTTAAATCTACTTTTAACATTGTTTTTCCTTTTCACTATAGGTATACGAAAATTATCCTGCTTATGACTTAACTGAAAGAAAAGAGTTCATAAAAACAACTGTTAAAGAGGTAACTATATCCAACTTTTCGAACTTGGATCATTTTGGACTTATAAGACAAAAGAAATTACATGTATCAAATACTGCGTATGTTTCAAAATATTTATGTCACTAAATATCACGTGATGCTCAGATTTCCTCAAAATGGGAAAGATAGTTATTTTTATTCCCATTTTAGAGCTTAAAAATAAAGTTTGAACATTAGTGACAAAACCTGGCCTCAGATGAAGATGTGGGTTCAGTGTACATGGGTAGCTGGGCATCTCAGAGTTCATACAACCACTTGAGCACATGTTCCTTTCTGTCCACCAGTTAAAGGCAGGAGAAGATCAACAGTAGCTGTAGTCTTATATTGATCCCAGCTGATTTCCCAAGGTCACAGTAGTAAAATAGAAGTTAAAAAATAAAATGAGGGCTTTCCTGGTGGCTCAGTGGTTGAGAGTTCACCTGCCGATGCAGGGGATACGGGTTCGTGCCCCAGCCCCGGTCCGGGAGGATCCCATGTGCCGCGGAGCGGCTGGACCCATGAGCCATGGCTGCTGGGCCTGCACGTCCGGGGCCTGTGCTCCGCAGCGGGAGAGGCCACAGCGGTGAGAGGCCCGCGTACCACAAAAAAAAAATAAAATGAGGTTTTATGTGTTCCAACTGTTGTATGTTGGGTATGAGGAAATAACGTTTCTCTTTCATTACAGCTAATTTCTTAAGAGGACAGAAACAGATGACCTGTACCCATGGATTTAAAGATCTGATTTATACCATTATACCAGCAAAGAGAATGTATTTCCTTTTCTAAATCTTTGCAAGCATTGTGTTGGTAGAACTTCCTTCTGACCTTTTTATCTTGAGTGTTAGGTGAATTTGCGTTTGCCATTTTAAATTGCATTTCTATGCAGTTTTTAGTTTAAATTTTTGCATGGCAGTAATTGTCCCTTGCTTTTATAGTTGTATTTTGTACATTTTGGATTTCTTTATATAAGACTATAGATTCTTGAACTGTTGTAGTTTTTAGTGTGCGCGCAATATTAGCTTAAGACATACTTTTAATCGTAGAACAGAAACGATCATAACTGGCATTTATACATGCAGAGACTATTGCAGTATTTAGCATATGAAATATTTTGAATACACATCTGTCAGTGTGAAAGCTCAGTGTGTGTTCATCATATTAAAAATACACAAGCTTCAGCCGTCCAGATGACTGAATCAGAACTTTTCTCCTGCATGTGTATATATGTCAAATTGTCAGCATGACAAGAGTGACAGATGTTATTTTTGTATTTTTAAAAACGAATTTGTTGTATATAAAGTTTTTTTATTTCTTTTGTGCAGATCAATTTTTAAACTCATATAAGTACGTATCTTTACAGTTATTATAAACTATGAAACGTCAGTGTTCAGCCAGATGGTATGACGGAGCAGTGAAAGTCAGAATTCAGTGAAGAAAATACTGAAGGAACATATAGTTCTCTGCTTTGCCTTGGAAGTGTCATCAATTTATAGTTTTAGTGTTAACCCTGCAACAGTGTCTGTAGATACATTTTATAGTGAGGATAGACCAAAATCAACACATCAAAACTTCAAAAATTTGGGAGAGTTGGATTAAGTAGAAGCACATTTTGCTTATAATAAATGAACTGATTTTTATTAACTGCTTTTGCCCATATAAAATGCTGATATTTACAGGAAACCTGGCCACGTTTATAATTATGGTGAAAGTACCAGTTGTAATTCCAGATTAAGATAATGTGTAGACAGTAGTGGGTATCTGACAGAGTATTTCTCAAGTGATAACAGACTTATTTTTAACATTAAAGAAACTTAATGTATTTGTGGAATCAGGGGTGTTAGGCTTTAAATTTTGGCCAATTAGGATTCTAGGTGATCAACGTATGGACCACTCCTGAATGAGACTAATTTTGTCTTTTAACTTAACTGTCTTAATCGGTTTATTAAATTATCTCTTAATTTTAAAATAAAACATGCTGCTTATACAAGAATTAGGCCTTTGATAAACCATTGAGTGTTTAAAATATCTTTGCATCATAGAACAGAAATATATAAAATTGATATGTTGACTGTTAACAGGTGTTTTCACAGGTTTGACTTGTTTCTTGATAAAGTTATTAAGACATTAGAGAAAGGTATACTTAATACAAATTAATGGAATAAACAACTAAATGAGACTTAATAATTGGCATTTGGTTTTAAATATTTAATTTGTTCCTATAAACCTTGTCAATAAAAATAATAAATCACCACCTCTGTCTCTTTGCATTTGATGTTTTAACATGTATTTCAGAATAGAGATTTTTAAATGGATTTAGCCCCATAGCCTATATAATTTGGAGTGCTCGTCAGTGGTAACTGACTGATTTTACTTTGAATTAAATACATTACAAAGAAATCCCTAGGGAAAACTTGAAGTGCTCTCATGAAACTAAGTTGATCAAAGTTAACAATTATGCGTGACCATTTACTTGAAAGGGATATGCAGTAATGCCTATGACCTAAAAAGTCTAAAGACGGTTTAGAGGTTGAGGGGATTGATTTGGTGTATGTGAAAGTTTGTGGTGAAGATGTATCTGCTTAAGAGTGTGCATTCACCACTACAGTGCACAGTGTATTTGAAAAACAAGTTTTATTAAGCAGTTTTACACAATCAGCGGTTCACAGTCTGCAGTTCAAACATTGTGCATATTCACTGCTACTCAATTACAAAATCTTCAGACAGCAGTGAAAAACATACTCAAATAACTCAAGAAAAAAAAGGTACCGTGGTTCTTTAAAGAACAAAATGTTAGTTGATGTCACTTGAGACAGGAAATGAGGGGTTTTTAAAAAAATTTACCATACTTTATTTAGGTAGGTTTTCCCCTTGTTTGCTTATAGCACTGTACAAGTTTAAGTGCCCAGAAACTAAAGTAGTAATGTACTGTGAACCATTTCACCTTAAAATATTTTGCATTTATCACTCGACACATGCTATTCTTTTAACATTTTAATACATAAAACACTTGAAAACAGAATACTTCCCAATCAGTACCAATGAGTCTCATCAGATAACCTAAATATCAACATTTTCCTGTGTTAACCTTGAAACCAATATACTGCTATTTGCTTTCTTTCAGTTGTAGAATACTTTGCTGGGGAGGGAGGTGTGTCTCAGCTCTGTCTAAAGTTCACCGTATGTTCTTTCTATAAAATACGATTTCTACTTATAAGCTGACTTTAAATTTTAGAAATACCTAATATTTTGAAAAGTGGTTTTAAAGTCATTTTGAGTCCTTTTTTAAGCTGACCAATATATTGAAAGAATTATTCAAAGACTTTTTAAAACAAAAGCACATAAATTACCCATATTTCTAACCTGTAAACTGAAGTTTCCTGGCAAGATGGGCATCCTGAAGACCCTGAAATCAATGTTTATTTTTTCTTGTCATGAGTGAAAGAAGGAAAAAGTAAATATTTACCATGTACTCAGGCTTTTAAGATATGGCTTATAAAATGTGTAATATTTACCAGGATATTACACATTTTTCTGCAGTTTTCCAGTGGACCTGCCTATGGAATACTGAAAACGTAATTCTATAAAAAATATTCCTAGAGATGTAATCAGTTATTTTAAAAAGAGGCAGTGGGGAGAGGCTTAATTATTCTGACAAGATCCTTCTGCGAGTGGTTGCCAAAATTGAAGCTATTTAAAGTGTGCCATCCACCCAAACATGACTAAGAAAAATAGCCATATTCTATGTCTAAAGTATGAAGACCACACTAGCTCTTCCCAGTTCTCAGTGATACAATAACATGTACTGTTGAAGGAACTGAAAATTTTGCTGTTTTGCCAATGAGTGCACAAATCTAAAATTTTTTTATAAAAGATACCTGAATTTAAATTTCTTTTGAACACCCAATGGGAAGAAATATGTACAATATAAAATAGAAGTTTCATTTACCTTTGACTGAAGAGTTTGTGCTGTATTCAAAACGGAAAGATTTCTATCTAAATTTTAAGTAAAAGCTCAATATTGGAGCTACATAAAACTCTTAAGGCTCATTGGCAAAGATACTGATAAATTGTCATAGAGGAAAAGTACATGGCTTTTTTTTTTTTAATCCTGCTTGATTGACTTGGTTTCTCAATGTGTGAAAATTGGTCAGCCAAAAAAATGTCAGATTTAAAGGGAATCTCCAACCATGGAAGGATCATATCTAAGGTCTTAATTTAAGGTTATATTCTGCCTTATTCTGAGATCCGGAAGATTTAGTGCTAGTCAGACCTATGGAAAATGCCATTAAATATAAGTGCTTACAGAAGGATTCTTGGGGCTAGTGCTTTCAGAGTGGTAAAATGGGTTTACATTACCATGCCACCTTAGAACATTTCAGTTTTGCTACCCAGAGAGGATTTTTTGTTTGACTTTATCAAAGTGAGGTTTAACATGTTTTTCAGACTCTCCCATTTGGGAGAAGAAAGCTGGGTCCAGATAAATTCTGTTTAAAATGCCGCAATCTTACTTGCTTCTCGAACACCACTCAAATATGCCCCTGTAACAGTTTGTGGAAAATGCCTGTTTGTTGCCTGTAAAAAAAAAAATAATTGTATAATTTGAGATCATGTATAAAGAATTTAGATGAAAATCAAAAGGTAAATACAAACTTACACTTTCTCTGATCCTCCTAAAATAAAGACTGTTGTCGCTCCTGTGTGCTCACATGAACACTCTACTCACCCATCCATAGCACCGTGTTTCACCAAATTTATTCTACGATATAGTCAGTGCTCCCGTGAAATACTGTGTGACATTCATTAAGATATTGTCTATGTGTGCCAGGTGCTGCAGTTAAGGATAATAAGACACAGTCCCCTCCCATCAGACAATCTTAGTTGTTAAAATCAGTGATAAGTAAAACAAGCACAAAAAGTGAATCACAGTTCATCCACGGCTGGAGTTTTGCTAGATGGGTATAACAGAAAGAGTTGGGTTACTCCAAGGTTAGATCAGTTCAACAGGAAGGGAAAAGACAAAAGGTGAGGACTGTCAACAGGAGAACCTCACTTTCAAGGAGGTTACAGTGGGAACAGAATAAGCAAACCAGGAGGACAGGAAACTTGAATTCATGACCGTTAGATATTAAAGACAAGGTCTGGGATGTGGTCATGGGGAAGAGTAGCTGAAATGGGAGTCGAGTAGGTCACAGAAAAGGGAGGATAAGAAACAGATGAAGTTCCACGTGAACTAATTTAGGTTCCATGTCACCTAAACTGATGAATGGAAAACATCCAGGTGCCAAAGACTTAGGTAAATGGGGGAATGACCAGGAGGTCAGTAGGAATACAGCTACGGGGGGAGGGGGGGAGAGTCACAGTGACAGAAACTTCAAAGAAATGGCTTTTATAAGAAGATGAGGTAACAACTGTATCAAAGCAGCAAAGGAAAGTCAAAAACTTCCAAACCCTGTTCATGACCCTTCGGCACATTAGTCTAATAGGGCCATCTCTTGGAAGCAGTTCACAGCCGTTGCCTGGAATGTAACCATTATGCTCTGTTCCTACAAAGTTGGCTCTTCACAGGCCAAGGAGGAATCAAAGACAGCTGTTTTTAAAATTACATTCTTCTGTAAAAATTCAAAAACCCTGAAGCGAAAAAATTAAAAACACTATTTTAGATGAACCAGGAAGACCTGTATAATCCCAAACTATAATATACAAAGTATGAAGGCAGATCAAAGAGTGCTGAGAATTCATTTATTCTGCTAAACTGGGTGGATGTGTGTGTGTGGGGGTGGGAGATAGCAAAGGGAAACCAATTCACCCTGAAAAATCCTTCATAAATCTCAGCCATTGGTGCCATCATGGAGGCAGAGGCTTGGCAAGGGTGAAAAACTGAGGACTGGTTTAAAAGACTATGAAGAGCGGGACTTCCCTGGTGGCAACACAGGTGCATCCCTGGTCCGGGAAGATCCCACGTGCTGCTGAGCAACTAAGAAACACAACTACTGAGCCACAACTACTGAGCCTGTGCTCTCAAGCCTGTACTCCACAACAAGAGAAGCCACGGCAATGAGAAGCCCACGCACTGCAATGAAGAGTAGCCCCCCGCTAGATGCAACTAGAGAAAGCCCATGCGCAACAATGAAGATGCAACATGGCCAAAACGAATAAAAAATAAAAAGAATTTGAAGAGCAATTTGGTCCCTCATCAGGTTCCCCACTCCCCCTACTGCAACCCCCAGGAGTTCTGAGGTACAGGGCAGGGGTGAGGTGCCAAACAAAATGCAATTAAATATAACTAAGAGTGAGGCTTCGAGTTCCCAGAATGCCAGGAGGTGAGCCTCTATCATGCAAACGAGAAACTAAGAGAAAAGAGCTATAGATAGATCCTGATGTTTGGGCCCCCAACCTCCAGCTGACAAGCTTGCTGGAACCTTCAGTTGGCTTTTTAAAAAGTGCCTCACTCAAATCTGAACAGTCAAGGACTGGACATTCGGACATATGGGAGGCAAAGGCTAAAGTAAACAAAATAGGAACTCAGGAGCCATGTAAGGAACAAGTTACGAAGCAAGAAGAAAATGCTACCAAAAAGGAATAATCTTAGAACAAGAAAGTGCTCATAAAGTAAAGGAGCCAAAGTTTAAAAAATCGACTCAAGGGTTAGAATACAAAAAAACAGCAAAGAGTAACAGCAAAGAAGATTAGAATCAATTCAACAGTTCCAATATATGAAATAGAAGATCTAGAAATAAGAGAAAAATTGTAGGAATGAAATGAGCAGAGTAAAAAAAATCTAGAGGATGAAGGACATGAGCTCCAAGATTATAAGGAATGCAAAAAAATGGCACAGAAAGGATTAGGAATTAGAACCGCAAAACATTTCTCAACAGAAGTAAATCAAGAAAGAAGAAAGGCTGACCTCACACCCATTAGGACAGCCATCATAAAAAAATAGAAAATAGTAAGTGTTGCCGAGGATGTGGAGAAACTGGAACCCTTGTGTGCTGTTGGTGGGAAGGTAAAGTGGTGCAGCTGCTGTGGAAAAGAGTGGTGGTTCCTCAAAAAACTAAAAAACAGAACTAATATATGATGCAGCAATTCCACTTCTGGGTATACACCCAAAATAACTGAAAGCAGGTTCTCGAAGAAATATTTGTACACCCAGGTTCACAGCAGCATTATTCACAATAGCCAAAAAAGACAGAAGCAACTCAGGTGTCCATGACAGATGAACAAACTAAATGTGATAGGTGCATATAATGGAATATTACTCAGTCTTAAAAAAGAAGGATATTCTGACACATGCCACAACATGGATGAAACTTGAGGGCATTATGCTAAGCGAAATTAGCCAGTCACAAAAGGACAAATACTCTATTATGATTCCACTTATATGATGAGGGACCTAGAACAAATTCAGAGAGACAGACAGTAAGTTGAATGGTGTTTTCTGGGAGCTGGGGGAGGGGGAGTTGTACACAGTTTTGGTTCTGCAGTATAAAAATGTCCCGGAGATGGATGGTAGCAATGGTTGTACAACAGTGTGGATGTATTTAACGCCACTTAACTGGACACTTGAAGATAGTTAAGGTGGTAAATTTTGTTATGTGTTGTTTGCCACAATTTTAAAAATAAATATTAAAAAAAAGAAAAAAGAGAGGGATCTAGGAAATAAGAACCCCAAGCCTGGAAAGTGGTAAGGAGGAGTGCTGGGAGGACAGCTCTGCAGGGGTCCCTGGGATCAATCAGTGCAGCCTGGAGTAGAGGGAAGATGCCAGGAAAGGGGGCTTTGAGAAACAGAACCTACAGGCCGGCCAGAGGGATTCAACTGTGAATTAGAGATGACTCAAGAAGGGGGAGGCTTTGGAATTTCCTGGCGGTCCAGTGGTTAAGACTCTGTGCTTCCACTGCAGGGGACACAGGTTCCATCCCTGGTCTGGGAACTAAGAGTCGTGCATACAACGCGGCCAAAAAAAAAAAAAAAAAAAAAAAGGAGTGGGGAGGCTTAAGGAGTGGTATAAAAAGAATTAAGCTAGTGAAAGAAGAGGCCATTATGACCGAAGAGAAAACAGCTGTGTAAGAAAGGAATCAGTGAACGCCTTCCTTCCTGGCTCAGCAGTAAGCAGCCACACCATATAAGCACTGACACCAATTTAGTGAAAAGTGTTAAAAACCAGGGTGGGCTAAACCTTTAACCTGATAAGAAGTCGGGAGATATGTCTAACTTCTTAAATCAGAAGACAACAGTATAAAAATCTTAAAGCAGGGCTTCCCTGGTGGCGCAGTGGTTGAGAGTCCGCCTGACGATGCAGGGGACGCGGGTTCGTGCCCCGGTCCGGGAGGATCCCACATGCCGCGGAGCGGCTGGGCCCGTGAGCCATGGCTGCTGAGCCTGCGCGTCCAGAGCCTGTGCTCCGCAGCGGGAGAGGCCACAACAGTGAGAGGCCCGCGTACCGCAAAAAAAAAAAACCCCAAAAAACAAAAAAACTTAAAGCATGAAGTAAACTCCAGAAGAAACAGGAGAAAGAGTTAAAAATGGCTGCTCGGGGAGTTTGAGGAGGGTGCTGTCAGGGTACCTGGGGCTTGTTGCCGTAAGACTTTTGACGGCATTTGATGTTACTTTTAAACTCTGGACATAGATCACTTTAATTAAAAGCAAGTGATCAAAATGAAAGCAATCGGGGTCGGAGTCCCCGTACACACCTCGCCAGCAAAAAAGATGGTTCCTTGTATTTCCTCAGCAAGGATGTCGTAGGCCTCACCACTGCCCCCTGTCTTCACGAAGCTGTATGCCATCTGGATCCAGGGGTCTGTGCTCCACCGGGTGACGAAATACTTCGTGGGATCTGGGACTTCCTGTGTCAAGTAGAAGGAATTGGAAAACGGGATCAAGAAGGGACTTAGACTTGATGCAACCCAATGTATAAAATTACAGTTCTTCCTCCATCTAGAAAGTAAGTTAATCCCTGTAGCATTCTGAGACAGCAGTTCTCAGCATGACCCTCCAGCCCGCTTGCTGCTCTGCCCAGGCGCCGTCTCTGTGCATTTTCCTCTTTTGCTGCCCCATCTCTCTGACCTTCCCCAGCACACACACATCTCCTCGCTTTAACACTTTATCCTTCTGCCAGAGATGCTTTCTCCCACCTACCAGGGGCCATCACCAACGGCTAAGAGTCCAGGCATTCCCCTTCCCATCGCCTGAAATGCGCTGGACCAGGGGAGGAAAGGGACGGGCAGGGTCTTAGGACCTCTAACTGGAATTCTCAACAGGCTTCTCCACAAAGCAGCTACACAGGTTAGGTTTCACTCTACGTTTCAAATAATTTTCTAGGCTGACCTCTGCCAAGAGCCACCATGAAATAGATTTCTACGGAGCCTGTGTTAAGTTCCAAATAACTGATTTGAAAACAAATTTTTGAACAAAAGCCCCAAGCTAATAAGAACTACTGTGAGATAGAATCACATCATGTAAAATACGCAATACCCCGAGGGCCCCCCTCTCTTGAATGTATGTAACATTTGAGGCATTTTCATTTCTTTGTACTTCTCCTCCTTTATTTGAAAAAGTTACATGTCACGCCATTTATACTCTCCAGAGATTGTGAGATTTAGTAAACTGGCAACTAGAAAGTACCTTAAGCTTCTTGGAGAAAAGGGAGAGAAGAGACTCGCTGCAGGGTACAGAAAATTCTGGACAATGTCCCTTTGATTGGAAAACTGTCGTCAAAGCTTGCTAGGGTTTGGGTCAATACAGAATCTGTGGAAAATGCTGAGCCTTTTACCTCCTTAGGAAAGAATGGGGGTGTGCATGATGTGAGACAAAAGGGAGGAAGGCAATCATGTAAAAGGAGGAATGGGGTACTATTATGGGCTGCACTGTGTCCCCCCAAAATTCAGATGATGAAACCCTAACCCCCAGTACCTCAGAACGTGACTGTACTTGAGATGCGGCCTTTGACGAGGTAATTGAGTCAAAATGGGATCATTAGGGTGGACCTTAATCCAGTGTGACAGGTGTCCTTCTAAGAAGAGAGGATTAGAACACAGACAAGAGACAGAGCCGCGCCCATGTGAGGACACGGGGAAGGCAGCCATCTGGGAGCCAAGGAGCGAGGCCTCAGGAGAAACCAACCCCTTGATCTGGCGACACCTTGGTCTTGGACTTCTAGCCTCCAGAATTGTGAGAAAATAAATTCCTGTTGCTTGAACTACCCAGTTTGTGGCATTTTGTTATGGCGGCCTGAGCAAACTAATCCAGGTACTTAAGTGGCAAGTTGGATACTGAAAGAAGTAAGAAGAATGTGGTCCACTGCCTCAAGCCCCTTCATGTCTGGTATTGACGGATTAGCTTTGGGTTCAAACCACTCCAAAGAGTGAAGTTAGCAGCAACGGTGTCTTTCTCTCTCTTTTTTTTTAACATCTTTATTGGAGTATAATTGCTCTACAATGTTGCATTAGTTTCTGCTGTATAACAAAGTGAATCAGCTGTACGCCTACGTATATCCCCATATTCCCTCCCTCTTGCGTCTCCCTCCCTCCACCTCCCCATCCCACCCCTCTAGGTGGTCACAAAGCACCGAGCTGATCTCCCTGTGCTATGCGGCTAGTCTTTCTCTTTTCAAAGAGGGGTGTCTGACCTGCTCCTTGAAGAGCTCGCGCAGGGTGGCCATGCACTGCTGCAGCACCTGCTTGTCCTCCAGGCTCTTGACGGCCGCCACTGCCTCCCCCGCGATCACCGACATCAACACGCTGTGCTGCTTCTGGACACGTGACGGGAAAAGCACTTTACACTTTGGACTTCGGGCACCAAAGTCTCTAGACGCACAGTTCCAAACAGAGAAGGACCTCATTCTCACATCAAATGTCATCATTTCCTACTGTCCTGTAGCCTCCTTTCCATCACCCAGGCCACACATACTCATTATTCATTTACGCATTTTATTGTTCCCTGCTGGAAAAACTCCGGAAGTCATGTAAATATCAAATTCCGGGTTCTCTTGGCTTTTCCCTTCTAAGAACTTGTTTTAGAATAAGTAGAAAGACATTGAGAAAGGAAGTCTGCCAGTCAAATAATGGGAAAAAACCTTCTCAAACAGTAAGGACATTTTGCCCTTGGCTCCCACGTGGAACCTTTGAAGATAAAGTGTCTTGGAACAAAGAGGCAGGAGGAAAAACAACTGTGATTCTTTGGCAGGACATCACCACAACTGTCACTTGCAAAGCCCCAGGTATGTCCTCTCCTCGTCTTCCTTGCCCCACCAATCACATCTACCGACTCCCAGACCTGCCCTCACCTGCGCCAGGCATATCCCACCCCTAACCAGGGCTCCCTGGCGGACTCTTGGGGAGTACATTTCAAGTACCACTCGTTACTGTGCTGACACCAATTCTCCCTAAAAGGAATCCTTCCATCAGCCTGAAATAACACATTTCCACGGCAACAAATTCATTTCCCAGGAGGCAATATTAGTACTTTAAGAAAATATGGCAGATACTGGGGCTCTTTTCCTACAGGAAAATGTCCCATCCAAGTGTCCCCCCAGAATATAAACAGACATCTGGAGTGTCCACAATGTCCATTACCTCCTGGGCTGGACACACGAGTAGTTACCAAACCAAATTCTAAACTGTAATCAGGGAATTCACACCACATTCCACCAACGATTTTACCTGGGGATCCATGTCATAGAACACGGCAAAAAGCCCTCGCTTGCTGGCACTAGGAGGAACGTGACCAAAAAAGTCAGCCCCTTGAACTTTACTGTCCCAAAATCTATAGGGAAATTGCAAGGCAATCTGGAAAGCGAGCAAGAGAAAGGTGGTTAACAGCTTCTTGAAATCAGAAGTACAGCAATCTCTAAGAAGCCACCTATAGCTCTTACATACTTCAATTAAAAAAAAAAAAAGATGTTCAAAAAACTCAAACATTTCTAAATATTCCCTTTCCATTCTCCTAACCTCCTTTGTTCTCTTTGTGACCATCTGGCTTTTTATGCCACTCAGTCCTGTACTCCCACAGATAATGGTGGGAACCACTGACAGCCTCTAGGCTAATCTGAAGATGCAGAGCATCCCTGAGACCTGGTCTCGAACCTTACGTCCATGAGATAAATTCTTACTAATCATAGGTCTGCTGGTATCTACTGTAGCGCTGAGAGATCCTGCTAAAGGAGCTTTTCAAGGCAAAGGAAGTATAAAACACTCTCGTCACTGGGGCTACTTAGTGCAGGGTAGACATGGAAAGCAGAAAAAAAGAAAGAACTGCTTATTTATATGCCCAGTTCAAATTCTGAATAACAAGAGTCATTCTCCTACAATCAAAACTTGCAGACCTTAGCCAGCTCTCCTCGTTTTGTTTTGTTAATATCCTTTTATATTCTTCATGAACAATTACTCAAAGGAAAAGGAAATCTTCGAATTTGATTTGGATTCAAAAATTACCTGCTGCTTCCCAATATCAGAAGTTAAGGAACCCCTGTCATCTGATACTCATCTCTCTAGTTCTGAGGCTTAAGTAATTCAGTTACCTTTTCAATGATGCCTGCACCTAAGCTGTTGATAGCCTTCATCTTCTTGTCTGACAACGGTGGATTAAACTGAAGGGAACCTTTCTGCAGTAAGGCCAGGGGCACAGTGACTAACACCTGTGGGAAATAATGAACAGTTAACATACAAACAGCAACTGAATCTAATACTCAGTGGGTTCATTTCCAGGAAAATCTGCCCCCCTGCCTTTTATTGCCAGTCATGAGATTATCAACATCCTATGTTGTTACACTGGTAAGAAGAATAACGGCCATGTACAGTTGTGCAGGCTGTTCACGGCACAAGAGTGGACTGGCTGAGCAGAAGCAACATTCATATGGAGGAATCTGCATTAAGGTTTTGATGCATTAATAACCCTGGGTAAGAAGAGTCAGCAGATCTCAATCCTGAAAAGCAATGCTGTAAGAGGAAATAGCCCTAAATACAGAGTCAGGAGAACCAGATTTTGTGTATCATTCCTGACACTTTCTAATGCGTGGCCAAGGTAATACCTGCCCTACTAACCTTAAAGGATTGGGGATATGCTTAAAACTAAAACTCTTACAATATACATCAGTATGCTTCATAAATGGTAAAGCATATCACAAACATTAGGGATTATTATAATCATGTAAAGCCACATACCTTTTTTTTTTTAAAGGAGGAAACAATTTATTGCAGGTTTTCAACTAGTTTACAGAATCATTTAGAGCCTCCAAAAACAACTCACAAAACCAGACCATCAAAGAGAGCTGCTGTCTCTCCATACAATCAAGAAATTTCTGGTGAACCATCTGCTGAACAATCATCGACAGGAAGACGCTAGAACTCACCAAAAAAGATACCCCACATCCAAAGACAGAGGAGAAGCTGCAGTGAGACGGTGGGAGGGGTGCAATCACAGTAAAATCAAATCCCATAACTGCTGGGTGGGTGACTCACAAACTGGAGAGCACTTATACCACAGAAGTCCACCCACTGGAGTGAAGGTTCTGAGCCCCACGTCAGGCTTCCCAACCTGGGGGTCCAGCAATGGGAGGAGGAATTTCTAGAGAATCAGACTTTGAGGGCTAGCGGGATTTGACTGCAGGACTCCAACAGGACTGGGGGAAACAGAGACTCCACTCTTGGAGGGCACACAAAGTAGTGTGCGCATCGGGACCCAGGGAAAGGAGCAGTGACCCCATAGGAGACTGAACCAGACCTACCTGCTAGTGTTGGAGGGTCTCCTGCAGAGGCGGGGGGTGGCTGTGGCTCACCGTGAGGACAAGGACACTGGCAGTGGAAGTTCTGGGAAGTACTCCTTGGCGTTTCAGTCCTCCCAGAGTCCACCATTAGCCCCACCAAAGAGCTGGGTAGGCTCCAGTGCTGGGTTGCCTCAAGCCAAACAACCAACAGGGAGGGAACCCAGCCCCACCCATCAGCAGACAAGAGGATTAAAGTTTTACTGAGCTCTGCTCACCAGAGCAACACCCAGCTCTACCCACCACCAGTCCCTCCCATCAGGAAGCTTGCACAAGCCTCTTAGATAGCCTCATACACCATAGGGCGGACAGCAGAAGCAAGAACTATAATTCTACAGACTGTGGAACAAAAAACACATTCACAGACAGATAGACAAGATGAAAAGGCAGAGGGCTATGTACCAGATGAAGGAAAAAGATAAAACCCCAGAAAAACAACTAAGTGAAGTGGAGATAGGCAACCTTCCAGAAAAAGAATTCAGAATAATGATAGTGAAGATGATCCAGGACCTCAGAAAAAGAATGGAGGCAAAGATCGAGAAGATGCAAGAAATGTTTAACAAAGACCTAGAAGAATTAAAGAACAAACAGAGATGAACAATACAATAATTGAAATGAAAAATACACTAGAAGGAATCAACAGCAGAATAACTGAGGCAGAAGAACGGAGAAGTGACCTGGAAGACAGAATGGTGGAATAAACAGCCGTGGAACAGAATAAAGGAAAAGAATGAAAAGAATCGAGGACAGTATCAGAGACCTCTGGGACAACATTAAATGCACCAACATTTGAATTATAGGGGTCCCAGATGAAGAAGGGAAAAAGAAGGGGACTGAGAAAATATTTGAAGAGATTCTAGTTGAAAATTTCCCTAACATGGGAAAGGAAATAGCCACCCAAGTCCAGGAAGCACAGAGAGTCCCAGGCAGGATAAACTCAAGGAGAAACACGCCGAGACACATAGTAATCAAAGTGACAAAAATTAAAGACACAGAAAAATTACTGAAAGCAACAAGGGAAAAATGACAACATACAAGGGAACTCCCATAAGGTTAACAGCTGATTTCTCAGCAGAAACTACAAGCCAGAAGGGAGTGGCATGATATATTTAAAGTGATGAAAAGGAAGAACCTACAACCAAGATTACTCCACCTGGCAAGGATCTCATTCAGATTTGATGGAGAAATCAAAAGCTTTACAGACAAGCAGAAGCTAAGAGAATTCAGCATCACCAAACCAGCCCTACAACAAATGCTAAAGGAACTTCTCTAAGTGGGAAACACAAGAGAAGGAAAGGACCTACAAAAACAAACCCAAAACAATTAAGAAAATGGTAATAGGAACATACATATCGATAATTACCTTAAATGTGAGAGGATTAAATGCTCCAACCAAAAGACACAAGTTTGCTGAATGGATACAAAAACAAGAACCATAAATATGCTGTCTACAAGAGACCCACTTCAGACCTAGGGACACATACAGACTGAAAGTGAGAGGATGGAAAAAGAATTCCATGCAAACGGAAATCAAAAGAAAGCTGGAGTAGCAATTCTCATATCAGACAAAATCGACTTTAAAATAAAGGCTATTACAGGAGACAAAGAAGGACACTACATAATGATCAAGGGAACTATCCAAGAAGAAGATATAACACCTGTAAATATTTATGCACCCACCATAGGAGCACCTCAATACATAAGGCAACTGCTAACAGCTATAAAAGAGGAAATCGACAGTAACACAATAATAGTGGGGGACTTTAACACCTCACTTACACCAATGGACAGATCATCAGGACAGAAAATTAATAAGGAAACACAAGTTTTATTTTATTTTATTTATTTATTTTTGTGGTACGTGGGCCTCTCACTGGTGTGGCCTCTCCCACAGGCTCCGGACGTGCAGGCTCAGCGGCCATGGCTTACGGACCCAGCCGCTCCACGGCATGTGGGATCTTCCCGGACCGGGGCACGAACCCATGTCCCCTGCATTAGGCGGACTCTCAACCACTGCGCCAACAGGGAAGCCAAGGAAACACAAGTTTTAAATGACACAATAGACCAGATAGATTTAATTGATATTTATAGTACATTCCACCCCAAAACAGCAGATTACACTTTCTTCTCAAGTGCACATGGAACATTCTCCAGGATAGATCATATCCTGGGTCACAAATCAAGCCTCGGTAAATTTAAGAAAATTGAAATCATATCAAGCAACTTTTCCAACCACAACGCCATGAGATTAGAAGTCAATTACAGGGAGAAAAATGTAAAAAACACAACACATGGAGGTTAAACAATATGTTACTAAATAACCAAGAGATCACTGAAGAAATCAAAGAGGAAATCAAAAAATACCTAGAGACAAATGACAACGAAAACACGATGATCCAAAACCTATGGGATGCAGCAAAAGCAGTTCTAAGAGGGAAGTTTATAGCAATACAATCCTACCTCAAGAAACAAGAAACATCTCAAATAAACAACCTAACCTTACACCTAAGGGAACTAAAGAACAAAACCCAAAGTTAGTAGAAGGAAAGAAATCATAAAGATCAGATAGAGATAAATGAACTAGAAACGAAGAAAACAATAGCAAAGATCAATAAAACTAAAAGCTAGTTCTTTGAGAAGATAAGCAAAATTGATAAACCTTTAGCCAGACTCATCAAGAAAAAGAGGGAGAGGACTCAAATCAATAAAATTAGAAATGAAAAAGGAGACATTACAACAGGCACCACAGAAATACAAAGCATCATAAGAGACTACTACAAGCAACTCTATGCCAATAAAATGGACAACCTGGAAGAAATGGACAAATTCTTAGGAAGGTATAACCTTCCAAGACTGCACCAGAAAGAAACAGAAAATATGAACAGACCAATCACAAGCACTGAAACTGAAACTATGATTAAAAACCTTCAAACAAACAAAAGTCCAGGGCCAGATGGCTTCAAAGGTGAATTCTATCAAACATTTTGAGAAGAGCTAACACCCATCCTTCTCAAACTCTTTCCAAAAGATTGCAGAGGAAGGAACACTTCCAAACTCCTTCTATGAGGCCACCATCACCCTGATACCAAAACCAGACAAAGATACTACCAAAAAAGAAAATTACAGACCAATATCACCGATGAATATAGACTGAAAAATCCTCAACAAAATACTAGCAAACAGAATCCAACAACACATTAAAATGATCATACACCATGATCAAGTGGGATTTATTCCAGGAATGCAAGGATTCTTCATTATACGCAAATCAATGAATGTGATATACGATATTAACAAACTGAAGAATAAAAATCATATGATCATCTCCATAGATGCAGAAAAAGCTTCTGACAAAATTCAACACCCATTTATGATAAAAACTCTCCAGAAAGTGGGCATAGAGGGAACATACCTCAACATAATAAAGGCCATATATGACAAACCCACAGCAAACATCATTCTCAATGGTGAAAAACTGAAAGCATTTCCTCTAAGATCAGGAAAAAGACAAGGATGTCCACTCTCATCACTATTATTCAACATAGTTTTGGAAGTCCTAGCCATGGCAATCAGAGAAGAAAAAGAAGTAAAAGGAATACAAATTGGACAAGAAGAAGTAAAACTGTCACTGTCTGCAGATGACATAATCCTATACATAGAGAATCCTAAAGATGCTCCCAGAAAACTACTAGAGCTAATCAATGAATTTGGTAGAGTAGCAGGATACAAAATTAATGCACAGAAATCTCTTGCATTCCTATACACTAATGATGAAAAATCTGAAAGAGAAATTAAGGAAATACTCCCATTTACCATTGCAACAACAAGAATAAAATACCTAGGAATAAACCTACATAAGGTGGTAAAAGACCTATACTCAGAAAACTATACCACTGATGAAAGAAATCAAAGATGACACAAACAGATGGAGAGATATACCATGTTCTTGGATTGGAAGAATCAATATTGTGAAAGTGACTATACTACCCAAAGCGATCTACAGCTTCAACGCAATCCCTATCAAATTACCAGTGGCATTTATTACAGAGCTAGAACAAAAAATCTTAAAATTTGTAGGAGACACAAAAGACTCCGAATAGCCAAAGCAGTCTTGAGGGAAAAAAACACAGCTGGAGGAATCAGACTCCTTGACTTCACACTATACTATAAAGCTACAGTAATCAAGACAATATGGTACTGGCACAAAAACAGAAATATAGAATGGAATGGAAGAGGATAGAAAGCCCAGAGATAAACCCACACACCTATGGTCAACTAATCTATGACAAAGGAGGCAAGGATATACAGTGGAGAAAAGACAGTCTCTTCAATAAGTGGTGCTGGGAAAACTGGACACCTACATGTAAAAGAATGAAATTAGAACACTCCCTGACACCATACACAAAAATAAACTCAAAATGGATTAAAGACCTAAATGTAAGACTGGACACTATAAAACTCTCAGAGGAAAACATAGGAAGAACACTCTTTGACATAAATCACAGCAAGATCTTTTTTGATCCACCTCCTGGAGTAATGGAAATAAAACCAAAAATAAACATATGGGACCTAATGAAACTTAAAAGCTTTTGCACAGCAAAGGAAACTATAAACAAGAAGAAAAGACAACCCTCAAAATGGGAGAAAATATTTGCAAATGAATTAACGGACAAAGGATTAATCTCCAAAATATATAAACAGCTCATACAGCTCAATGTTAAAAAAACAGACAGCCCAATCAGAAAATGGGCAGAAGACCTAAATAGACATTTCTCCAAAGAAGACATACAGATGGCCAAGAAGCACATGAAAAGCTGCTCATCATCATTAATTATTAGAGAAATGCAAATCAAAACTACAGTGAGGTATCACCTCATACCAGTTAGTATGGGCATCATCAGAAAATCTACAAACAACAAATGCTGGAGAGGGTGTGGAGCAAAGGGAACCTTCTTGCACCGTTGGTGGGAATGTAAATTGATACAGCCACTATGGAGAACAGTATGGAGGTTCCTTAAAAAACTAAAAGTAGAATTACCATATGACCCAGCAATCCCACTACTGGGCATATACCCTGAGAAAACCATAATTCAAAAAGAGTCATGTACCACAATGTTCATTGCAGCACTATTTACAATAGCCAGGTCATGGAAGCAACCTAAATGCCCATGGACAGATGAATGGATAAAGAAGATGTGGCACATATATACAATGGAATATTACTCAGCCATAAAAAGGAATGAAATTGGATCATTTGTAGAGACGTGGATGGACCCAGAGACTGTCCTACAGAGTGAAGTAATTCAGAAAGAGAAAAACAAATATTGTATATTAACGCATATATAGAGAATCTAGAAAAATGGTACAGATGAACCGGTTTGCAGGGCAGAAATAGAGACAAAGATGTAGAGAGCAAATGTATGGACACCAAGGGGGGAAAGCGGCGGGGGGTGGGGTGGTGGTGGTGGGATGAATTGGGAGATTGGGATTGACATGTATACACTGATGTGTATAAAACAGATAATAAGAAAAAAAAAAAGAAAAAGAAATTTCTGGCTCTAGAACCATGTTACCACTGTCACAGTCAGGAGCCATTACTACGGCTACCAGCTCCAGAAACATGCCACTTATCGAACAAGCTGCACCAGCAAAAAGGATACCTCATGCCCTGGCTCTTGACTTCCAGGTAGTAAATGAGTGGATCCTGGGACCTCTAATGTTCCGACTGTGGAAGAACCCAACATCTAGACCATTTTGCTTGGCAACATCTAGACCATTTTTCTTGGCAGCAGAAGTGAAGCAAAAGCCATACCACACCTCCCAAGTCTCATGCGAGTACATCTGACTGGCTGGACCCAATTCATATTTAGACCCTCGGCTGCAAGGGAGACTGGGAAATGTGTGTGTGTGTACGTGTGTACTTTCCATCATCTGCAGTACAGGATAACACAGTTGGATGGGAAAGGAGCTGAACACCAAGGACCATATCGACTGCTACCCTCATCAAAGATGTAGTCTATTGAAACCCCAACTCCAGGATCACTGGAAGTTCAGAGCTCTTCCTGTGATTTTGTCACTATTTTCTGCCACGTGAAAATTTTATAAAATATAAAACATGTTCTCTCTCCTCAATGTGGTTATAGATAATAGCCACCATGCAACAAAAAGAAAAAAAGAAAAAAAGGAACAATTACACTCTTGGGTATATAAGACTATAAGTAAATAAGATCTAGATGTTTTCTTAATGACAAAAAAAAAAAAAAAAGCTTTCAGAAACACACAAACTCAGGTAAACAAATAGGCAAAAGATATAAACATACCCCGGTAAGGAACTAACGCTAGGTCTCAGTGGAAGCAGCCTAGACTGAATTACAGTTTGTTAAGTGTTTATCGGTGTATGCTGTTGGGTTGGAGATCTTTCACTTATAAGCTGGGGAAGCTTTCAATTGAAACTCTGTGATTTGTGCTGACTACTAAAAATAAACACATTTGCTTTTCGCATTTCAGAGCAGGCTTTGAATCACAGCCTGAAACTATGTTCTAATTATTCTAAAGAGCCAGAATACAAAGAAAGAAAGCAAATATGCCTGGACAGGGTCAGGCAGAGGGTGACCCAGCAGGGTAAGCACACCTAGCATGTTGTCCTGGATGCAAAGAAGCAAAGTCACAAAATACCAGACGTTGAGCCATCAGCCGACTTCCAATGTTATAAGGTGATATTAAAAAAATTTTTTTACCACCAGGAAGAATGTTAGATATTAGCCTGATTCTCACCTGGGGACTCACAGATAAGAACACTGTTGCCCAGTGGTTCTTAACTCTGGTCGCATGTTGGAATCACTTGGGAAGCTTTAAAAATACGACCAGATCAATTCAGCAAGAATCTCTGCAGGGTGGGGCTTGGCAAGCTTTCTTTTTAAGCACCTCCCAGGTGATTCTAAGGTGCAGCCAGGATTGAGAACTACTGCTACTCCAAAGCCTATATGACCAATACTCACTATCCAGCTAGTAAATGGCAGGAATAATGTGAGGAAACATCCCCCTGGGCTCATACACTCTACCCCGTCTTTCCCATTTGACAGGCAGTCCTTCATTTCTGTATGAATATCAAGGACTGTGAAATGTTTTTTTAGCTAGCTGAAAAGCATAAAACACAGCTAGTTTAGGAACTTATGATGGTTCATCAATTACACTTTTTGGTAATCACTTCAGACATAACTAAATTTAAATAAATCTATGGGGTTTATTAATCCCCCTCCACCCCCAACACTTTATTTTCCAACACTACAGAAATCTCAGTGTGATTTCATAGATCACATTACAGCACCTTTCACTGTCCGCCTACTAAAGCTGTTTACAAAAAATTCAAATGATATAAAAGTACTTCTGCCACTTTCCAGATAAAAATGCAGAGTGTTCTTGAGCTGATTTAAAAAAAGTTTCCATGGTACAAACACAAAAAACACCACCAACTTGGAAACCACTGAATTACACAAAGTAAAACAGGTTTTTAAAATGCAGGACTTCTCAGAGCCTTTAATGTGCTCTTATTTAACCCTAAACTTAGACTGTAGTATATAATACTTTACAAACTAATTTGGCCAAGTTTTCTTCTCTTGTCAACTCTCAGAACTAATGTACCGTAGAACCCACTCTGAGAAACACTATTCAGAATTCCATCTGCCATGAATCTATATAGTGTTTGAATAATTAAATCTGATTTGCATATCCATACACAACAAGTAGAGATACAGAGCTCTCCAGAAATCGAACAAGGCTCTGGGCAGATTGCCAAAGGCAAACTGCTTGGTGGAAAACACTGGTCTCCCTTACTCCCAGGCCCCTGGCAGCACCTAGTGGAATCACAGCACTTACCTTTTGTGCTGTACACTCTGTCCCATCTGTAGTGGTAACTTGCACTTCATCTCCAGAATAATCAATACTCTTTACCTGCTCAAGAAAAGCAGTTATGAAAAACATAATAAGGGATGGAACCATATGATCCAGGATCCTTTCCAATTCTCTTATTATGGGAGTTTACATTTCCAAGGCCATGGCGAATCACTTCCTGGCATTCAGAGAACTAAACAACAGGTACTTCAGGGAACTCTCACTCAGCCCCTTGATTATTAATGAAAATGCATCTCAGCCACTATTGTTTCCAAACAGCAGCAGCTACCTCATCGACAAGGATAATGTGACTGATCATAGTATCAAAAGTATTTGCAGACACTGGCTGAACATCAGAGCAGGCACCTGTCTCCTGTGTAATCCACGTGCCCCAAACTTCACATTCTCCAAGCACCACCAAACCAGAGCCTCCCACCACTGTGGACACTCACTGGAGATCTGAGCCGAATGTCCAGTCCCTCTGCCAGTTTTTCCAAGATGACGGAGTATCCGGGAGTGAGGAGGGTGTGGTCACCGGCAAACTGGGCAAAGAATTCATTGTGGTCCCAGGAGCGAGCAGACACCTGGGAAACATCAGGATAGGTTGGGAAACAAGAGGTGGTGTAAACCCTGGAGCCTGCACCTGAGGGACAAAAACAGGAGCCCCAAGGTGGGAAAGACCACCTCAGGCCAGAGGGCAGAGGGCAAAACAGAAAGGTGGGGGGGGTGGGGCATGAATAGATAAACCCAGGTGGATACCGCTGCCAGGGAAAGGAGATCTCTCAATAAAGCACAGGAAAGCTTATTTTGGAACAAAAGGTAGACGTGATTTGGGCATGGGTACCACTCCCTGATAAAAATGAAAGGTGTATTATACATCAACAACCCTGGATAAGGAGAATTCCATGAGAGGAGAACTGCATTCAATCAACTCCATATATAAATATGCCACCTAGATGTCTTCAACATGGAAATTCCACAGACACTGAAATGCAGCATGATTTTGGAAAAGTGTGATTCCAATTGCAAAGAATCACCAAATGGAAACATGAATTGTTGTCCCTGCCCGCCCCACCAAAGAGGATTATTAAGTGAGGGGTCATCCACAGAACCGCTGTTCAATGTACAGCATATCCAAGTATCGAGATCACAGTTGGTGACATGAATCAGGCAAGTTTAAATTTATTTTAGCAAGATGAACAGATCCTAATTGCAAAGATGCTCTATTCTGGTTTCTTAGGAGCAGTGTTTTCAGCCCACAGTTGCACAGAAATGGCTCGAGGGCCCCCAAGGAGGGCAAGGGGAAGGCAAGGACACTGGCTCTTGCCGCCTCCCTGACTCAGCCCAGCAGCCCTCCTGTATTCAGGTTTACGGACTGGGTGTCTTCACAGGTATGATTTGAAGACAGGTTTCTCTTGCTTTAAAAATTTTTTTTTTCAAAACCACTGTGGGTTTCATATACTCTAAAGTCCTGGTGTTTGATCTTTTAAGCAGCAGACCCATTGTTCCCCGTTTATCCAGACCATCCCAGGCTAAATATCTCAATATATAAAACACACACATACACAGAAACAAGCGTCTTCAAAGCCCACCTGATGGAGGCTGCTGCCACAGGCATATTCCAGGTTACTGAGATGGAACTGAAGGACCTCCTCCTCCAGCTCACTGAACTGGATTCCAGACTCGTTAATAAAAGCTTTGTAGATCTCCTCTATCTTTTCTGCAATGGGAATGGAGCAAAGCAGAAAAAAAACTTTAACATTATTCTCGAATTCCTTATCTTTTGCGTTCCACCTCCTTCAACCTGCAAGGCCCCAAACTTTTGAAGACCTTTCCCAGGTAAACTCAGGGGGAAAGAGCATCTGTCTTGATAAGGTTGGTTTCTCTCAGAAAGTAAAAGCTTATCTTAATGGGGAACAAAACTATGCAGGTTCTATGTCTTCAACCACGTTTCATTTCTGCTTAGTGGAGAAACTATTTCTTCTTTTGCTCAAGATAAAGGAAAAGTAACCCTTGCACATATAAAGACAGAGAGAGGATTCCCACTCCCTTTCTGGTCCTATTGCCATCACCTTAAAGTCAAGTTCTTATAACAGCTCACCTCAACTAAGAGACCTATCATAGACTGACTACTGGCTATCTTCTCTCCCAAACATTCCAAATAGTCCATCATGGACTTTCATCATGCCAACCCTCTGGCTCAACACCTTTAATTACTGGTTCTCCATTGCCTATGTAATAAATTCCAAAAACCACAGCCAGACAGTGTTAGCACATTTTTAGCCTTTCCAAAGACAGCAAACACCACCTGTCCACTCACAGGCTCTGCTGCACTGCTGCTCAATCTTTTCCTGGAAATGCCAACCCTGCAAAGTCTGCTACTACCACGCCCCTCCCTGGAATGCCCTCCCCACCCCAGTCCCATCCATCCTTTACAGACCAGCGTCACCTGGTCACTACCAGCCTCAGGAATCGCTCCTTGGTTATCAACCCCCAGCACTTATCTATCCCATTCACCTGGAACTTTCAACTACATATACACCGCCCCGTGACATCGTTCCAATGATTGGCTTAGATTCCTTTTTTGGGGGGGTGGGGGAAGGCTTGTGCCTGACAAAGTATAAGAATCTTAGCACAGGTTACTTCTTTATAACCTTCCTAGTGGTGACAACCACCCAACAGATACATTGCAGTCTCAAAGCTTCTATAAAGTATTGTGCACATGCTTGACTAGAAACAGAACAGAGCATCAGTTAACTTTTCTTTTTTTGACAACTCAAGGTTCTCATTAAAATGTTCCATTCTTATGTTAGACTGTAGTATGGGGATGTCTGTGGCACCTCTGTGCTAGGCTTTTGCCCCTAGACCACTGGGCTTTTTTCCACTTTTAATACATTTTTGTAGCAATCCCATTCCTGCCTCCTGCTATGTGGTTTCTATTTTCCTTTAGGTTTCGTAGAGGTGTGGGAAGAACCAAGACTGCTAGAACAGTATAAACAGACTGAGAGAAGCCTCAGTGTGATCTCTACGTAAATAACATTTAAAAGCTTTTAGTATATTTGCTTTGTGAAATTCACTCTAGCTTCTTAGTATTTATATTTTTGTCTTTTCAGCTAAATGCTAATAAGGTGAGAGCTCAGACAGCTGAGATAGGGCTAGGCAGGTTCTAATTGTAACCTCATGGAGAGATGTGCATACTATTATTAAAGCTTTTCCAAAAATATACTAATGAGATGAAACAACTACTTACACAGTAAGTGTTGCTGATCCTCCCTTAATAACTTGTTTTAAGTAAAGCCAAGACAAAGCAATATTGTTAACTTTTGTATTTGGTGGCCCTGAAAGAATTGTAAAGAAAAACGCCACCCAGCGACTATCACACATGTGCAAAAACACTAACCAGATTCTGACAACATAATGCAAGTACGCCTAGTCGCTGTCTTCATTTCCAGAAAATTCAACAACTCACCACTTGGTCTGGACACCACATTTGGTTAAATGTTCCCTGTCAACCCCAGTTAAGTTTCTAAAAATGTTCTGTTACGGTTTGTCAGTCAACACTTACTAAGGGCGATTAGAATGTGGGTTGGTCTCAGAGGCGAAGAATTGAGGTCGCGGTGGGGAGGGCGGGGGGCGAGGGGGGTTGGCGGCGTGGGGCAGGTGGGGAGAGAGGATAAAAAGAGGAGACAGACAGTCCCTGCTCTTGAGAAATGTACCCCAAACAGAGACAGAGTGTATTCCAGGATGGAGACTTGAGACCCCTTGCACAGAAACACATAGCTGAAGCAAATTAATACCCTGCCAATTGGATTCAAATGCTCGTACTGTAAGAAACCGACATGCTTCCAAGAATTACAAGTGAATACATTCAGGTCATGAAATTGTAGGTTAAACAAATATCAATTTAAGAAGCAATATAGTAAGATCTCAGCGGGCGCCCGCAGGGAAATGAGCTGTTACAGTCAGGTTTTCTAAAGGGTGAATATTGTCCATTTAGTACCAAAGCCTAAAAACTTTGAATTAAAGTTCTTAAATCATAATACAGAGTCTTGCATTCTTAAACAAAATATACTGGAAAAAAATCTTAACCTACTGTCCAAAAAAGAAAAGGAATCCTTTCACACAGGAACTCTTATCTAGAAGAGTCATTATGTGGTGGCTTGTTATTCACATAGAGCTTACCACATGCTTCCTTAAAAGTAAGCTCTTCTGGGAAATTGAAAATTAAACATTTAAATAATTTTCTTAAACACTGGCTATTGTGTAAAGAATTATGTGTGCGTATGTGCATGCGCGCGCGCACACACACACACACACACACACGCATCTAAAGGTCCCTGAGGCAGTTCTGCTCCCCTCTGTGGAATGGTCAGTTCAAAAGGAACGCTCCTGAGGACTATTCTTGTTGCATCCATCCAGGCTCGTGGATGAATGATGCTACCGCTAATCAAGCTCAGGTTAGAATGAGACTCAGATGGAACAATCAGAACACCATTCTCCCCATACCTCCTAAAGGGACATCTTGGAGCTGAGTCTTATCCTTCCTCCACTCAGAGACCACATCCAAGAGAGCATTAAAATGAAAATCCATGCGCTTGTCAATAGTGGGGTCAGTTATTCTTCCACCTTCCTGAATTAAGTCACATCTTTCTCCAAATTTATGCATGCTGATGCCAAGCTTCAAAATAATAAGAATAAGAAGGTGAAAAGTTTTCCCTGGAAAAAACAGGTACAGGTTCTAAGCTGAAATCAGACAGAGCTCTCATGGAGAAAAGGGTCTAGGACCTCTCAAAAACAAATGCTGATTGGGGAATGGCAGCAAAGTAAGGCAGTGAAAAACCAGCATGGAATCTGCGAATGTAAGCGTGCCAGCAACAGCTCCTATGCCACGCCCTCCACAGCTTTCCAGCCAGTATTTATCAATGTTTCAGACGCTATAGCTGTGCACCGCCTCTCTCTGCTCTGACATCCTATTTCCTCTGTGGAATCTCATGTGAAAGAGCACACAAACACACGAACACTCACAGAAGTTGAAATTGAATTGACTGTCAATAAATAGCTCAGAAAAATCCTTGGGCCTACCATAGGTCTTCAAAGACACTAGGTAGGTTTGCCTGATGAAAGATTTGATTCTCAGATAAACAATGAATACCTTTTTTTTTTTAAGATAAGTATGTCCCACATATTGCATGCAAAATATCCCATGTAATATGTGGGACATACTTATACTAAAAAAATTATTGTTATTTATCTGAAAGTCAAATTTAAGTGGGCATTCTGTAATTTTGTTTGCTTAACCTGGCAATCCTAATCAAGTGGCCTGCGAATAACGCACAAATACAATTAAAGACCTTGGGGCGGGGGGGGGAATATTTTAAGTCCTCTAGTTCCACCTTCGCAGAAAGGAAGAACTATACTTGTTCTTATTTACTTTTCAGAGGGCGTGAGGGGGCAAGAAATCATTTGGGGGTTGTTACATATTATTTAGAAGCATATTAATACTGCACACAAGCAAACTGAGACCATTTTTTCTTTTCTTTATCTACAATACAAATCTTAAAGAAACCCACTTGTTCACACATTAGTGCTACTGGGTTGTTAATACAGCCGTTGACAATCTGGGCTCCTCGTCCCACTGTGACGCCTGTGAAAGACTTATCATCCCACACTCGGCCTCCAATTCTGTCTTTGGCCTCCAGGACAGTCACCTAAAAAGACAATCGGGGAAGCTGAATAGGATGCAGTATAAATGTACAGTGACATTGTTAAATGAGTTTCATATCCGGTTAATGTATTATTATATTATTAGAGAAACAACTTTACAAAGAGAGCAGTGTGCATATGATCCAGGAATCCCACTCCTGGGCATACATCCAGACAAAACTATAATTCAAAAAGATACATGCGCCTCTATATTCATAGCAGCACTATTCACAATAGGCAAGCTATGAAAACAACCTAAATGTCCAACGACGAATGGATAAAGAAGATGTGGTACATATATACAATGGAATACTACTTAGCCATAAAAAAGAATGAAATAATGCCATTTGCAGCAACATGGATGGACCTAGAGATGATCATACTAACTGAAGTAAGTCAGAAAGAAAGACAACTACCATATGATATCACTTATATGTGGAATCTAAAATATGACACAAATGAACTTATTTACAAAACAGAAACAGACTCACAGACACAGAGAACAGACTTGTGGTTGCCAAGGGGGAGGGATGAATTGGGAGTTTGGGATTAGCAGATGCAAACTATTATATATAGAATGGATAAACAACAAGGTCCTACTGTAGAGCACAGGGAACTATATTCAATATCCTGTGATAAACCATAATGGAAAAGAATATGGAAAAGAATGTATACATACCTATATGTATAACTGAATCACTTTGCTGTACAGCAGAAATTAACACACTGTAAATCAACACTACTTCAATAAAATAAATTTTAAAAAAAAGAGGACAGTGTGAATAGGAGCCCAAGTAGATGTTAAAAACAAACAACGCAGGCTCTAGCAAGGAGTAAGTGAGTGGTCTGCTGGAGAAGCCCCTCAAACTGTTTCCTCTCAAATCCCAAAATGGTAAGACTGGATGAACTAGCATGTGAAATGCATATTGAAAACTTTTATTAAATAGTATTCCATAAATTAAAAGGCACTCTTAAAAACTAACTTAGGGGCTTCCCTGGTGGCACAGTGGTTGGGGGTCCGCCTGCCGATGCAGGGGACGCAGGTTCGTGCCCCGGTCCGGGAGGATCCCACATGCCGCGGAGCGGCTAGGCCCGTGAGCCATGGCCGCTGGGCCTGTGCATCCGGAGCCTGTGCTCCACAATGGGAGAGGCCACAGCAGTGAGAGGCCCGTGTACCGCAAAAAAAAAAACTAAGTTAAAGAGGTGGTTTTGTCCTATGAAATATCTGTGTCTGTAGCAAAATTCCTTTAGCATTGTAAACAGGCCTTAACTTCCCTATGACTATTATTAAAAAAAAAAATCATATGTCATTATATCTAAGTATGGCCTCACAGGCTTGGCCAAAGCAGGTTGGTCCCACCACACCCAGACCGTTTTATCTCCTCCAAATTTCTGATGCTGGTGGTGGTGGGAGCTGCTCTCAGGTGGACAGCCCTGTGGCTCAAAGAGCTTCACTGCCCTTGGTTGTAGTAACTGAAAATGTGAATCCTCTTCAGGGCAAAACCAGTCCTTTCATTTCTGGATCCCTAAAAGCACTTCTTCAAATTGCTCCAGGAGGTTCCCCGAGCTAACCATCTCTTAGGTTAGGAGGAGTCTACTTCCTAACCACGAAGGAGCGGGGTGACCTCCCCAGGGTCTCCTTAGAGAAAGGGGAGAATAACAGAGGTCCCCTAAATATGCTTCTTCCTTGGACCTATATTTCTCATTTTCTCCAACTAGAAAGGCTACAGCTTGTGATTCTCCCCTCCCCACCTTCTTTCTCTGACTTCAGATGAACTCAGAACCATCCGTTTCTAGTTTATTTTAGTCTATAAGAGGAAGGCTGAACATTAAAGACAGCACCCCTCCTAGACTTTGGCTAGGACTAACCTTCCTTGTAACATAATCTGTGGGTTTCCCAAGTGAAAAACGAACAAGAAACCTTGGCCCTAATATCTAATGCTGAAATACATAAATGACCAATTAAAACACCTCATAGCTTAATACCACTTAGACAATATTTTGAAATGCAAACAGACTTCTTATACATTCAACTCAGATTCTTCTGTTTTGTCAGCAATATATATAAGAATCCAAGACGTAGGTCTTGCATTCCACCAAAAGGAAAACCTCTTAGGCAGAGCCACTGAAAACTTTCTCATCGCCGAAACTCCTCCAGCAGAGAAAAACGTTGTGAAAAAGAAGTTGTTTCTTTCAGCCAGAGAGAATACAGCGAAAGACTAATTCAATTCTACCAAACTGATTTTCACATTTGGTTTAATGGAAGACCAAAGTCCTTGCAAAACAAGTTTTTAAAAAAGGAGAAATGAGTCAGACATAGCAAGTCCCAGAAATTTGGAAGATTTGAATGAATCTAATGGAAATTAGATACTGAATTGCACAATTTTTGTTTTTTTGTAATCGTCTCTATTTTGGCTAATTTTGAACAATTAGAATAAGGCAACATACTAGATAAAAAGAAATAATATCCTTCTCCTTGGGGAAGAAGGATACCTCAAAAATATACAGTACTTTAAAAGTCACATAATTCTGTCTTAACCCTGGATTAACTAATTCAATCCTGCTTCCAAAAGCAAAGATTGTTTGTTTTCAAAGTGTGATTTGCATAAGAAAATGTAACTGGATAGTTCATTAACTTTTATGCAGGAAATGGTGAATTTCCAAGCTGCTATTTGTTGTCTCAAACTATTGCAGAAACAAGGGCTTTTTCTTCACTGCTGTGTCAATAACGACATGTCAAGAATTTCTGCTTTTTAAATTTTACTTTTTATTTTATTTTTTGGCCACACCACATGGCATGCAGGATCTTAGTTCCCTGACCAGGGATCGAACCTGTGCCCAGTCTTAACCACTGGACCACCAGGGAAGTCCCAAGAATTTCTGCTTTAATATCATCTTAGAGTCTCTTGAGTCTTGCCCATCATAGTCTAAAATCCTCTCCAAAGCTGCTGGAGTTTCTATTTCCTCTACCTTTCTTCAATTAAACCAATTGCAAATTTTGTATCTTTTCTAGGATCTATTGTAAAGTTATACAGATATAATGTATTTAGCATTCTTTGCTAAAATCAGGAACTAGTTTCCAAGTCTTAGAACATTCGGACCAAAGGAGCAGTTAACCATCTGTTTCCGCCTCCATGTCCCCCAAATCTTACCTTAATTCCAAAGTTATGCAGTTGCCTAGCAGCTGCTAATCCTGCTGGACCAGCTCCAATAATGATGACTGATTTCTTTACCAAAAAAAAAAAAAAAAGAGAAAGAAAAGAAAAAGAAACAAAAATCCAATTAGAGCAATGAAAACAATGTAATAGAAGGTACTAGCTGCTGAGCAACGTTCGTTCATCTGTATTTCCTTGATGTCCTGTCTGTACAAGTTATTTCCCTGAAGAATACATTAGTACTTGTCCTGAGTCAGCCCTTCCTCCTTTCTACCGCCTAGAGGAATAGTGATTGATATTCTCTTCCCTTGGAGAAATGCATATTCTACAAAAGTCTTGCCTTCTAACTTTTATAGTGCTTACGGGAGTTTTACTTATATTATGAACATTAATGTACTAGCATTTATCATGACTGAGGGTGGTGGTATTGCTAAGAGCTACAGTCACCTACGTTGTGGTAATCTTTAGGAAGAAGATGCTGGTTGGTGCCCACGGTGAGAACTCCTGTGTTGATGAGACCTTTCCTCGTCATAAAATAAAGTATCCTCTCCACTTCCTGAACACATCGGATGCGCACGAGACCCCGGACGATGATGTGAGGAATACATTTCTGAGGAGTAAGAGCTTCCTGTGTTTGGAAATAAAACCAAACTGTTAAAACCAACCAACCAACCAAAAACAACTCTTGGTTCCTCAGAAAGTGAAACGTAGCATTACCGTATGACCCGGCAATTCCACTCCTATGTATTTACTGCAAAGAACTAAAAACATAGGTTCAAAAAAAATTCACAGCAGCACTATTCAAATTGCCAGGACAACCAAGTGTCCATCAGTGGATGAAAGGATAAAGGAAAGGTGGTCTATCCATACATGGAATATCATTTGGTCATAAAAAGAAATGAAGTGCTGATGCATGCTACAACAGGAATGAACCTTGAAAACATTATGCTGAGCAAAGAAGCTGGTTACAGAAGGCCACGTATTGTATGATTCCGTTTATATGAAATACCCAGAACAGGCAAATCTTATAGAGACAGAAAGTAGTTGTCAGAAGCTGGAGGAAGGGAGGAATGGGGAGTCTCTGCTTAATGGGTGTGGAGTTTCCTCTTGGGGTAATGAAAAAGTTCTAGAACTACATAGAAGTGATGGTTACACAATACTGTATATGTATTTAATGCCACTGAATTATCCATTTTACAATGGTTAAAAGGGTAAAAATGGTAAATTTTATGTTGTGTGTTTTACTACAATTAAAAAAAAAAAACAAACCTCTCCAGGTAATTGGAATCCATCATTTATCACTAAGATATAGTAAGACCAAAGGAAGGTCTGCCTGGCGAAGGAAAAAAAGGAGAAAGGGACAAAAGAAGCACATAGCAATCTGCATTTTATCACCTAAGTTTCCCCTCGCAGAGAATGACTGACCCGAATGACTGACCCAGGAGTGTGGAGGCAGACCATACCACAAATATATTCCTGATTCAATAAGTCACACAACAAAGGCCATTACAGAAACCCAGGATGCTGCTTGCACTGGCAGCAGAAAAAGCTGGACACTCATCACTGATAAGACATGGGGGGAATGGACTTAGGAACTTGTTAAAAAAAAAAAAAAAAAGACACTGCCTTTCTCTTTTCACCCCAGCAGCTTTGGCAAGGCCTTGGTCTGTTTCAAAGATTCAAGAGTAATGTGGCCTCTGCCCAGTGTCACGAAGTTAGAACAGGCTTGGGCCATGCTGGCGGTGGCGGAGTGGGGAGAGGGCCCACCCTGGCCTTTCCTCTACTTGTCCCCAAGCCCCAGCTCCAACAGAACCTGAACACAGGAAGATGACTATATACTCAAAATGTGAAAGAAATAACATGTACAACATTGGCTTGGATTGCTGCAGAAGATTAAAACGCGTGTTGGTATTCATGACGTTAAAAAAAAAATCACGATGAAAGATCCCGCGCTCCGCAAAGAAAGATCCCGCATGCCACAACTAAGACCTGACGCAGCCATAAAAATAAAATAAATAAAGATTTAAAAAATCATTTCAAAGTCTGACCCCTTTATAGCAACCATATTTGAGTTTTCCCACTAGAGTATTAAATAGATACAATACTTGCTATCTTATTACAAATTAAAATAGATCCACACTGATAAGTGGAGGATTTGTTTTTTTTATAAGATTCTTCTCCTGTATAAGTCAAATTTCAAAGTCAACTAAAAAGAAATGGGAAGAAAAATGAACCCAAGGCTGTTTCTGAAAAGTGCATCTTCACAACTTATTTACAGGAAATTCTGACCAGTTTTGTTTAGTTCAGCAAATGTTTATTGAATACCTCCCTCAAGCCTGCTGGAGAGGAAATGAATAATTCTACCTTGTCCAATCCACTCACCTGGGTGTAATTCATATAAACTGCATTTATAGCCAAAACTTAATCAAGTCATCTCAGACTGGAGTCTAATCCAGTGAAATACCGGGTTGGAACCGGAATATCTTTCTTCAACCAAGATTTCTTTGGCAGTCTTGTAAAATGTTCTGCATTCAGCAGTCACTCAGATAATTGCAGAAGAAATTAATAAATTGGAAAAAGACTAGCATCAGGAAAGCCTCTGCTTTAAAAAGAAAACAAAACTCGTGGTCCCGCCCTGCCCACCCTCTAATTTATCTTCATCCCTTTCAAGGTGGGCACTGTGTGAGGGCCCTAACATTTATTCAGTCCCAGCAAAAAGCGAATCGCTGGTCTCAGATGCTTGAGGATAATCAGGTGAGTCAGAATCCCTGCCCTCGAGGGGTTTATAATCCAATCTTTAATATTTTATTCTTTTTTCTCCTGGTATTGTCACTGGAACTCGTTGAACCAAATTTTGCACCATATAACTAGAGAGTGAAGAATTCTGATGACACATGGTCTAAAGTGGTGGTTCTCAGGAAGGGGAGACTTTGCCCCCATTTGGCAATATCTGGAGACATTTTTGGTTGTCACAACTGGGGGAAGGGGGTGCTATGGCATGTGGGGAGTAGAGGTCAGGGATGCTGCTTAAACATCCTACGATGCAGAGGACAGCCCCGACACAGAGAATATCCACCCAAATGTCAGGAGTCCTGAGGTGGAGACACCCGGATCCAAAGGTTCTGTCCACAGTCAAAGCAACTTCTCTCCTTAACAGAAATCTGTGTCCATGTGCTGCTGGCTAACACACCCTTCACTCACCTTGCAGTTAGTGTACCACAGGGCGAGGATGAGGTTCCTCAGAGCCAGGTACATGGTGGGGTCTCGGGAATATTCTGGGAACTCATAGAGCTCGTCCAGCTCCATCACGTCTGGCCTCACGCACAAGGCTTTGCCGCACTCGTTGGGCTGGTAGAAAGGCTGGAAGTACCGGTTCATGCCTGGAACTGAGAGAAGACACAGAATGGGCAAACCTCACAAGCTGTAAATTCTAAATCTGGCTAAATTGAAGAGCAAAAAGAAACCAGAAAGGAAAGCCTAGACAAGCTCCCCAGTCTGTCCTACATAAATATTTCCACTTCCTCTGTCCAGTTAGACAAAATAGGCGTGAATTAAACAATTTTTTTTTTCCCATTCGTTCTTCAAAAATTCAATTTCTGTGGCATGGAAATTTTTTTTTTTTTTAATTTTTTGGCCACGCCACACAGCATGTGGGATCTAGTTCCCCGACCAGGGATCAAACCTGTGTCCCCTGCATTGGAAGGACGGAGTCTTAACCACTGGACCACAGACCAGGGAAGTCTGGAATTTTTTTTTTTAATTTTTTACTGTGGTTAAAAAAAACACGTGCCATAAAATTTACCATCTTAATCATGTTTGAGTGTTACCATTCAGTAGTGTTCAGTATACTCACATTGTTTTCCAACAGATCTCCAGAACATCTTCATCTTGCAAGACCAAAATTCCAAGCCCAACTGAATGCCAAGTCCCCATGGAAATATATCTTAAAAGCAACTTTCACTGGAATTTTTCTGATTATAAAATTAATAGGTTCATAGAAGTAAATAACAATCACTAACTACTGATAATCCTTGAGCGGTGTTAACATTTAGGACTATAGTCTAACCTTGGTTCTGTTTCTATGAATAGAGAATATAAATATAACTGATATTTTTTCTTACAAAGTCAGAAAAAAATGCAATAAAAAGGCTGTTTTTCCTACCTGCTTTTCAAGAACAGTGTCCCATGTCATTAAATATGACTTCAATGGACATATAATATTATTCTATTTATTATTTAACCACTGCCCTATTGCTGGGCACTTAAATTTCATCCAATTACTTCACTATTATAAACAATGCCACACAAATCTTTGGACTTACTTTTGATAATCTTTGATAATTTATTTAGGATAGATTCCTACATCCAAAGAACATCTATTTTAAGGTTTTTGATTCATGCTGCCAAATTGTCCTTCATAAATGTATACACTAGTGGTATCTGAGTTGCCTGTTTTATTCCTCCTTCATTAATACTGGGATTTATCACTTCAGCTTTGATTTTGACCACACCTGCATTTTTAGAGGGCCCAGTGTTATTAGTTAAACACCTTAAGATAGGGCTATAATGTCAAAACCTACTTGCACCATCAAAGATGAAGTTTGTTAGTGTGCAGGAGATGACCTACAATTCTTGCTTGTACACCAAGAATTCTGATGGAGAATTTTAAAGATCCCTTTAAAGTAAATGGTTATCAGTCTGCCTGCCTTGACCTGAAGTTTTTCCAAGAGTGGGTTGTTTGGCTGAGATTAGCAATGGCATAATTAGAAGCAGAAAGACTCGGGGAGAAAAAAGAAGGGTGGCTCATAGGGTCAAAACCTTCTTCTGGCATGTCAGAGTGAGTAGGTATTATCATCAAATTATGCAGCTATCCAACTTTCAAAGAAATGCTCGTTGAACTCGTAGGCATGATTCCTGGACCAGTGTTACAGGCTTTCCCACTGACTGAGGGCAAAATTAACTGTCCAATATATACAAATGATACGAGTGATCCACAGTGAAACCAGATCCGTGAAATAATGAGGTGCTTTGTAGCAAGCTGCACACATTAAAAAAAAAAAATCTTTTCCGTTCTGCTCACCCACATATTTCCAGGGCAAGGGCGGAGGGAGGAGGGAAAGCGGGGAGGGCCAGGACCAGCTCTCACCCAGCACACAGGGGACTGCCTTGGAGTGCTCCAGCTTCCCAGGACTGGCATCGCTGGCCGTGCGGTGCGTGCTGGTGCAGGACGGGCTCATGCCAACGCAGTCGGGGTAGTAGGCAGAGAGCAGGGGTGCTGCCACGCTATCTTTCAGCAAAGGAGGTAGGATGAGCATGGAGTACCACCAATGGTTGGAAACTTCCGACACTCTCTGCAAGGGGGCAGAGCAAAACGAAGAGGGACAATGGCAACCAAGAAATGTACATGCAGATGGTTCTCGTCGTGTCATCCATTCTCATTCATCCTTAACCCTTCTACTCTGCCTTCTCCCACTCCATAGTCCTAGACCAGAGTTCTGCACAGGAAGATCAGAAACAAAAAATGCCTGATGAGACCTGGAGAGAATGTTTCCTAGGCCGCGTTTTTTCAGATCTTCAGCAACGGCCTCCCCCTTTCCCTCCCTCAAAAAACCCCACCAACACAAGGTAAGTCTTAAAGCTACCCCCACTGACTCTACCGCAAGCCCAGGTTTGTTTGAGTCTGACATGAGAAACTTATTTCTGTTCCGTAATCATTTATCACCCATCCCTTCCCCCTTTTAACTGAGGATCTAAAGATAACTGAAATTACAAAATTCAGCAGAAAAAACTATTCTCTGGAGTAGCAGTCCAAACAGTACTGCTTTTTGCCAGAGGCTACTAAAAAAACTTCAGAGGGAAAAGTACATGACAATCATCAAAATAAAATGCTCCATGTAGAACTGAATTGAAAAAGCTATTTTCAGTCTTAAAATATGTGATCATATTCCAGAGATGATTTAACATACGGAGCCATTCGATCAAAGCAGCCCCGTGATGACTAACTATTGTGATAAAAATAAAATTTACCTGGCTTCTAAAGCGAAACTGCCACATACCCTATGTTAGGCAGCCTTTGCTACACGTGATCTTGAATGTACGCTCCAGGAACTCTAGGAACCTGGTAGAGGAGAACTCTGGGCTCAGGGACCCTCTGATGCTAGTTATCCAGGCTCCACGCAAATGCCACTTGCCATCAAGCAGGGGTTTGTGATCTCAAGATGCATTTTATTTGCCCTTCAAAGTCCAAATCTGGGGCAAGCATTTTTCAGCTTACTACAAACCCTAACACCCCCCATAAGTTACTCCCAGCTGCTACACACATTTATTTTACTTGCCCGGCCCGTGAAGGCTTTTCAGTTTGCAGTCTTTGTCCTCAAGGCTTGTTTTAGGTTTGGCTACCCTTGAGCAGCCTGTGCTGGACCAAAAAGAAGGAAAGCTTCAGTTCCTTCTCCAACACAGCAGGGCTGCCTCTATGGACCCCCTTCCTGGCTCCGACAGAGTAAAACTGGGTGTTCAGATCCTGACACTCGAAATGGACCAAAGAGGGCAGAATGTAGATGCCTTAAAAAAACAAGAACCCCCCAAAATTAAATAAAGTAAACCAACCAAAAAAAAGGGAGGAAAAAACAAAAACAAACCACATACCCAAGTGCTTCCCATTCTAATCCACTTCCTGGGCCTTGCAGCTGTGTTGGGAAATTAAGTCAGGACCCAAGAGAGACCCTGCCATTGCTACCTGCCCCAGGCTTTCTTCTCCTTGGAAGCCCACCTGAGGGCGCGCCAACCAGCCTCTGGCTTAGCGTAGGAGAAACTCAATGACTGGTAAACAAACACGTGGTCTTGCTATTCCGAGTGTGTTAGCACACTCACCATTCTGGGACACCTGACTATAATTTTGTCAATATGCCATCAAATGTTCCACTCTCGCTTTTAATACACATACCACTGAAGAAACTGTGCTGGATACAGTCTATTAGCATATTTAATGAAATGCCCACTACACTCGGTTAAAAAGTTGTCTCCCCAAATTCACGTCTACTCAGAACCTCAGAATGTGACCTTATTTGGAAACAAGGTCTTTGCAGATGTAATTTGTCACACTGTAGTACAGTGAACCCTAAATTCACTCTAACGTGTCCTTATAAGAAGAGAAGAGACACAGGGACCGGGAGACACACAAGAGGAAAAAGGTCATGTGAAGATGGAACAGAGATTGGAGTGATGTGGCTATAAGCCAAGGAATGCCAGGGATTGCTGGCAGTGCCAGAGCTGGAAAAGGCAAGGAAGAATCCTCCCCTAGAGACTTCAGTGGGAACACGGCCCTGCTAACACCCTAATTTCAGACTTACAGCCTCTGGAACTATGAGACAATAACCTTCTGTTGCTTTAAGCCCCCCAGGTGGTGGCAAGTTGTCCCAGCGGCCCTAGGAAACTAAAACAGGCACTCAAAATTTAGAAACTGCTTTAAAGGTAACCCCAGAATCCATATGAATAGAAAAAGGGTAGCAGGTATAGGTGACATGGCTATAAACCTGCTCCGGACTCTTTCTTAACCAAAGACAAAAATAAATAACGGGCAGATGAATATCCAGGGACTCTTCCAAGCTTTTTAAAGTTCTTATATCCCAAGAATATGGCCTCTGTCCTAAAGTTCAGACTCCTTGCGCGCAAAATGGGGAAATATTCTTAAGGTATTTGTAAGTGTTATTTAAAGTTATTTTGTCCTTTCTTTCTGTAATGTCATCCTGTGTACCCTAAATCCAGAAATTATTTAGGCCACTGCTTTACTATGGAAATGTTTGACGGTACCACTGTTTTTATTTTTTTAATGGGTCTGTGTGCGCACGCACGCACACACGCGGGCATCTCACACAGCCCTTTATGTAACAGAATAGATATGCTAGGCGTCAATTCTCCCTTTGCCTAAACATCAGTCACAGTCCCTGGGTTTCAGACATCTAGAAAAACTACAAACTATCTTGGATTGCTGTAATGCAGAATAACTCAGAAACTCAGAATTTTAAAAAATCATTTTCTGAAACAGCTATTGGATCTAGCTATGTGGCAAAATTGGCCAGCTCAGGTGGCAAAGTTTCCTAAGACAGATGAAATGTGATGAGGCTCTGCCAGCTGCTTCCCCTTCCACATCTGGGCAGGGATGGGACAAAGCAGTTATGCTGAGGTCAGAATACACAAAAACACTCTCACAGCTGAGTATGGGCCAAGACCATCAAATTATGGGCCTCTTGTTCTCTTCCTGGAACGATTCAAGTGGAGAGAAGGTCATAAAGTCGCCCTTGAAAAACAAGTATAACAAGTCTAGTCCCTGTAGGAAGGCAAGGTGTCCGTTTCTTCCTTTTTGTTTCCTTTTAACATAGAGCAATAACATTTTAGTTTTTTTTTTTTTTAAGTTGGGAGAGGATCACCCACAATACCACTATTGCTAGCATTTTCATCATGTTATCCTGTTAGATAAAAACCCCTTGGATCAGCAACCAAAAAAAAGAGAGATACTCATAAAACTGTTACTGTCATTTACTTATAGCACTTATCACTGAAGGCGTGACGCACTCTAGGCTAGAACATGCAGAAATACTCACGAGATCCTCTGGAAGGGAACAATGATCTGAGGTCTCAGGCTGCAAAAACAATACAAAAAACAAGCATTAATTAGGTTTAATTATAAAATATAGTCTTAAGTGTCAATTACCTTCAAGAAGATACCCCTTTTCACTGATTAGACTGGTTTAAAAAAAAAAAAGTGTGATAAAACACCGCATGAATGAGGGTACGGGGAAGACAGCCCCTCTTGTAAAGATGTCCTGGCTGGAAATCTAAAAGAATGTAACCACTCTGGAGAACAGTTTGACAAAATACGAAACTTTTAAATGCATGATAATTTGGCATTATCTTGTATCTATGCCCAGCAATTCCAGCCTTGCTATACAGACATACCTCAGAGACACTGTGGGTTCAGCTCCAGACCAACCATTGCAATAAAGCAAATATTGCAATAAAAGTGACTCAAACGAATTTTTTGGTTTCTCAGTGCATGTAAAAGTTATGTTTATACTATGCTGTAGTTTACTAAGTGTGCAATAGCAAAAAAAAATTACCATACATACTTTAATTGGAAAATACTTTATTGCTAAAAATGCTAACCGTCAACGCAGGGTTGCCACAAACCTTCAATTTGTAAAAAAAAATGCATATCTGCGAAGCGCAAAAAAGCAAAGCACAATAAAACAGGGCACACCTGTGTTTTCTAGAGAGACCCTCATCCATGCGCACCAAGAGAAAGATTAGAAAATGTTCAAAGGAGCACTGTTTTTAAGAAACAGAAGATACACACAACCCAGAAGTCCATCGAGAGTAGAATGGAGAAACAAACTGTATTATAGTCAAGAGAATAAACTACAGCTACATGTTACAACATGGACGCCCCTCACAAACATAATGGTGAGCGAAAGAAGCCAGACCCCAGAGCATACATACTGTCTGACTCCATGTACATGAAGTTCAAAAGCAAGCAAAACAGCCATAGTGTTGTGAAGTCAGGGGGGTAAGTACAGATCCACAGCCGTACCACCCTGGATGTGCCTAGTCTCTCTGGTCTCAGAAGCTAAGCAGGGGTGGGCCTGGTTAGTACTTGCATGGGGGAGAAGAGTTAGTAGGTAGTTACTCTGGGGAGGCAAGGGATGGACTCTGTGAGTGAAAAGGGGTGCAAGGGGGCTTCTGAGGGGTTGGTAAGTGTTCAGTGTCTTTACTGGGAGCTGGCTAAATGGGGACTCTGAAAATTCACTGAGCTATGCATTTTGACTTGTGCATTTTCTGTTTGTATGTGATATTTCAATGAAAAAAAGTTACCTAAATAAACTGAAGACTGGCATACCATATGGCCTGGGAAATCTGGCCCTTGGAATATATTCCAGAGAAACTCTTGCATGTGTGCATGCACTAGGAGAGATGTGCAAGAATGCTCACAGAGCGCTGTGTGTAGCAGCCGCAAACCAGAAACAACCCTCACACCTATGAACAGGAGAATAGACATGTTGGGGTAGATTCACACAACGCAAAACTACACAGCAGGGAAAATGAATGAACCAGACCTGCAGGCATCAACATGGATGCAGCGGAAAAACCTCAACGTTAAGTAAGAGAACAAAGCTCAGAGGAATACACACCATAGAATACAATTTACAACCAACATAAAAATATGCAAAACTTTACATGTTATTTAGAGTGTCATACGTATTTATCAACTCTGTAACAAAAAGCAGAGGAAAAATGAATACAAAATGCGAAATACTGTTTGCTCTTGTAGGAGAGGCAGAGGAAGAAAACTACTGGGGGGAACCCAGGGAGTTGCAGAAGCACTGGTAACGCTCTGTTTCTAAAACCAGGTTGGGGGGCACACAGTGAGTGTTCACCTTCATCCTTTATTCCTCACACACAAGTTATAAATACTCTACTGGTTCTAAGAATTATTTCATATTAAAAACAACTGGATAGGGACTTCCCTGGTGGTCCAGTGGTAAAGAATCCACCTTTCAATGCAGGGGACACGGCGGGTTCGATCCCTAGTCGGGGAGCCAAGATCCCACATGCTGCGGGGCAGCTGAGCCTGTGCGGGGCAACTACTGAGCCCGCACACCACAACTACAGAGCCCACGTGCTCTGGAGCCCGCACACCACAACTAGAGAGAAGCCCGAGAAGCCTGTACGCCACAAAGAAGAGCCTGCGTGCTGCAATGAAAGATCCCGTGCGCCACAACTAAGACCCAATGCCAAAAATAAATAAATAATATTTTAAAAAACAAACAAACAAACAAAAAACTGGATATACTTTGACACAGCAATTTTATTTCTAGGAACTGATACTACAAATACACTGAAAAATAGCACAGATACAAAGCTATTCATTACAGCACTCTCACTAACGGTAAATGTTTAAAAGTCACCTAAATGCCCTTCAGTCACACCAAATTCATCATGACGTATCCATTCAGTGGACTATTTACTACACAGTCTTTAAAGAGAAAGAGGTCTTTACATACTGAAGCGTACGTCAAGATCTTTAAGAAGCATCTTTAAGAAATATTAAATGACAAAAAGCTCCAAAACAGTGTGTGTTGTTTGCTACGATTCTTTTTAATGCTGTTCTACAAATAAACCTTTCCAGACTTTGTCCTTGACAGAAGATCAAACTGAAAACCAAAAGGACTCTGGGTCAATAAACACCCTTTAAATAAATATTTCAAAAGTTCAGGCTCTGGGTGGTAATCAATTGCAATGGAGCAGGAGAGTCTCAAAGGAGGATTTCTTGGGCGGGGGTGGGGGAGGAGATTTAAAAGATGTGATACCATCCTTACAGGCTGGGATCTAAGAAGATCATAAAGTCTTCAACATGAAGATGGATGGAAGAAGAGAAAGGCATTTAAGTTTTTCAAAAACAAGGACTCTGACACCTCAGAGCTCTCCTGGAAAAAAGTACTTGATGTTAAAATACATCCAAGCAGGTGATGAATCAAAATAATGGGATAGAAGGAACTGTAGTAACAGAAATTGTGGGCAGCAGTAATTGCATATAAGTGCAAGAGTAAACAATGAATGGGATATGGTCATAGAAAAAAAGTGATATTCCAACAGAGCAAACTAAACTAACACAAAACAGCAAAACCCTAACAAAAATGGGAGAGAGAAAAAGGGGAGGTGGGCTGAAGTAAGGTGTCATTTACTTTTCCCTCTGTCTTAGCAGGGTGTCAATTGATACAACCTAAAATTGAAACATGCAATTTTGTTAAAAAGCTAGAGCGATTCCAACTTATCCTCATCATGTATTTTCTTAACCTTTTAGGGAGTTTTTAGAAACTACTATTTCTTGAGATGAAGAAATAACTGTCCTATGTCCAGCAATTTCGTATTTCACTTTGGCTTCTTTTACTTACTTTAAATTATGTTGTACTGAACTGAATCATTTTACATAAAACAAGCATATACAGCACTCCTCCTTAATATGAAGTTATCTATCTGCCAGGCTTTCTCCTTGTGTACATGCATGAATTCTCTTGAATGAATCTCATTTAATAATGGTTATTTCATGACGATGACTGCATGAATTTTTTTAATCTTTTTTTCTATATTGCTTGAATTTTTCAATGATAAACAAATATCATTTGTCTGAAAACAAACTCATTCTAAAGAAAACAGACTTTTCAAAAACTACACAGGGGCTTCCCTGGTGGCGCAGTGGTTGAGAGTCCGCCTGCCGATGCAGGGGATGTGGGTTCGTGCCCCGGTCCAGGCCGGGAGGATCCCACATACCGCGGAGTGGCTGGGCCCGTGAGCCATGGCCGCTGAGCCTGCGCGTCTGGAGCCTGTGCTCCGCAATGGGAGAGGCCACAACAGGGAGAGGCCCGTGTACCACAAAAAAAAAAAAAAAAAAGTAAACTGAAGAAATTGTAAATGACACACCTGAAGAAAAATCAAGTAATCAAAAAAAGCAACATGGATAATCTGAACAATTAGTAGAGATGAAGTCAAAGTTAGATTCAATTATCTGCAAGTGAAAAAGAGGAGAGATTATGGATAACTCTAAACAGTGGTTAAACCAAAGCACAGTACAAAATGATTTGAATGTGAACTTTTAATATAAAAATCACACCTAATATTTAGTAAGGTAACATTAGTATGCAAATATTCCTATATATATATATATATATATATATTTGGAACTGTTCAGAAACTTCACAGAAATAGGTTGAGTGAAAATGACCCAAAGGCTAGCATCTATTAAAACAGTCTGCTATTTTTGACTGCTCCTTGGCTGAACTCTTCTTCAAACGATACAATAACATGCCACTGAGTCTACTTTTCCCTTGAGAAGTAATCTGGAGCACAGGTGCTGGTTAAGTTCAGTGCAACCATATTGTTCCTGCCAGCTGGACATGCTCCCCTTCACCACACAAGCTCACGGTCCCTTCATCACTCAAACCCCAGTTTCCTTTGGTGTACCCACTCAGTCTGGAAAATCAATTACCCATTCCCTCGGGGTAAGCCCCCTCCCATTTTTTTCTCTTCTATCCCTCAGAGAGGTCTTCTACTCTGGCGGCTGAGCTCAAGAATCAATTTAGGGCTAAACTGAAAGGTTTTAGAACAGGATTTGTTAATTCCGGGACCCTGACCCCTGACCCTGAAAGATCAATGCTTTCCACTCTTCACTCCCAAATCACCAATATCAACAATAAAAGGATTCCACCATAAATACCAGTGGCATTAAAAGGAGAATTAAGAGAACACTGCAAACAGCTTTAAGCTAACAAACTTGACAATGTAGATGAAACAGACAAATTTCTTGAAAAACACCATGTTCTAAAATGGATAGAATAAACCACCTAAGTAGCTATGTATCTGTTATAGAAACTGAATTTGTAATTTCAAAACTTCTCACAAAGAAATTGGTCCAAATGGCTTCACTAGTGAATTGTACCAAACACGAAATAAGAAATAATATTAACCATCCACAAACTTTTCAGTAATAGAGAAGGAAGATATACTTCTCATTTCATTTTATGAAGCCAGTGTAACTCTGACAGAAGAACCTGACAAGAACATTACAAGAAAAGAAAATGACAGAGACTAAACCTCATGAACACAGATACAAAATCCTTAACAAAATATTAGGAAACTGAATCCAACACAATGAAAGGATAATACATTGAGAACAAGTGGAATTTTTTTCCTCCAGGAATGCAAGGTTGCTTCAACATTCAAGAATCAGTGTAATTCACCACATTAACAGATTAAAGGAGAAAAACTGTATGATCATCATAAAAGATACAGAAAAAGTATTTGAAAAAATCTAACATCCTTTCATAATAAAAAGTTCTCAGCAAACTAGGAATACAAAGGAACTTCCTCAATCTGATAAAGGGCATTTGTGAAAAGCCACAGCCAACATTACACATGATGATAAAACACTGAACACATCACTCCTAAGGTCAGGAACAAGGCAAGGAAGTCTGCTCTTCCACTTCTATTCAGCTCTGTACTGGTGGTCCTGACCAATGCAATAAGGTAAGGGAAAAAAATGAGCAAAAGGATAGTTTTTTAAAAAAGCAAAACAGTCTTTATTCACAGTTGATACTGTAGAATTCCTCCCAACAAAAAAATCTACAAAAATATAAATGGAATTTAAAATGAAGTCAACAAAGTCTCTGGGTATAAAGTCAATATGCAAAATTAAACTGTATTTCTATATAACTGCAACAAACAACTTGAAAAGTTAAAAATAAATTCTACTTACAATCACAGAAAAAATAAGTATCTAGAAATAAATTTAACAGAATACATTCTCGGTGAAAACTAGAAAACACTGTTGGGAGAAATTAAAGACCCTGAAAAGATGGAGAGACAGACCACACCCATAGGTCAGAACAGGGGTCGGGAAACCTTTTATTTATTTATTTTTTTGAATTTTATTTTATTTTTTTTATACAGCAGGTTCTTATTAGTTACCTATTTTATACATATTAGTGTATATATGTCAACCCCAATCTCCCAACTCATCCTACCACCACCACTGTCCCCTTGCTCCCCACTTTGTGCCCATACATTTGGGGAAACCTTTTCTTTAAAAGGCCAGATGGGGGCTTCCCTGGTGGCACAGTGGTTGAGAATCCGCCTGCCGATGCAGGGGACACGGGTTCGTGCCCCGGTCCAGGAAGATCCCACATGCCGCGGAGCGGCTGCGCCCGTGAGCTATGGCCGCTGAGCCTGCGCGTCCGGAGCCTGTTGCCCCGCAACGGGAGAGGACACAACAGTGAGAGGCCCGAGTAACGCAAAAAATAAATAAATAAATAAAAGGCCAGATGGCAGATATTTTAGTTTCTGCGGATCACATGGTCTCTGTTGCAACTACTCTGCCATTGTAGTATGAAAGCAGTCATACACAATACATGATGAATGAGTATGGCTGCGTTCCAATAAAACTTTATTTACAAAAACAGGTGGAGGGGGCCAGATTTGACCCATGGGCCATAGTTTGCTGACCCCTGGATTAGAAGACAAAAAAATGTAAAGATGTCAATTCTCCTTCAAATAATTTATAGCTTCAATCCATTCCAATCAAAATTCTAAAAGTTTTTGTAAATACTGACAAGTTGATAACAAAATTTTTATAGAAATGTAAGGACCTAAAATAGCCTAAACAATCTTGGGAAAAAAAAGTTGGAGGAATTTATACTACCTGAGTTACTATAAAGATACAATAATCAAGACAGCAGGGTACTGGGTTAAGGATAAACAAAGAGATCAATGGAATAGTGTCCAGAAATTGGCTACAGGTATGGCCAGCTGACTTTTTTATAATGTTGCCAAAATAATTCAATGGGAAAAAAATTGTCTTTTGGACAACTAGATACTTATATGAAAAAAATTTGAATCTTGACCCATATCTTACATCAAAACCAAAAATTAACTTGAGATAGACTAGTGTCCTAAATATAAAGGCTAAAATAATAAACCTCCTCAAAGAAAACATAGGAGGCTGTCCGTGCAAGTTGAGAGTTGCAATGATTTTGCAGAAAAAATACAAAAAGTTCTAAGCATAAAAAAAAAAATGGATACATTAGGCTTCAAAATTTAAAAACTGCTCATCAAAGGGTCTATTAAGAAAATGAAAAGGCAAGGCAAAGACAGGGAAAAATATTCAAGATAACATATCTCATTTCCAGATTACATAAAGAACTCCTACAAGACAAGAGAAACCCAATTTTTAGGAGACTTGGACAAATATTTCTCCAAAGAGGAACTATGAATGGCCAATAAGCACATGAAAAGATGTTCCACATCACTAGTCATCAGGGAATTGCATTTTAAAACCACAATGATAAAACAATACATACCCATTAGAATGGCTGACATTAAAAAAAAAAAAAAAAAGTACCACCTCCGAATGTTGTAGTCTTGGTACAACAACTGTGTAAAACCATTTGGTAGTTCCTTACACATAAATTTACCATATGACTCAGCAATTTCCTATGTATTTACCCTTCAGAAATGAAAACATAAGTCCACAAAAACACTTGCACAGAATGTTCATACAGATTTATTCATAACAGCAAAAAATTTTAAACAACACAAATGCCTTTCAACAGGAGAATAAACAAATTGTGATACATCCATACAATGGAACACTGCTCAGCAATAAAAAGGAAAAAACTACTGATCCATGCAAGAACATGGATGAATCTCAAAAGCTGTTTTACTCGGTGAAAGAAACCAAACGCTAAAAAGTATATACTGACTGATTCCATTTTACAAAGTTCAAGAGCAGGCAAAACTCTGTTTAGGGTATGGCAGTCTAAATAGTGTTTGCCTCTGGAGGGAGGGAAGGAAATGACTGGAATTTTTTAGGGTGGTAGAAACATCGTGTATCTTGACTGGGGTACTGGCTACATAGTGTGGACATTATCCAAAACTCAATGAAATTCAATTAAGATCTGTGCATGTAATTACAATATGTAATTATACCGCAATTTTAAAAACAAGACATAATTTTACATTTATTAAAAATATCACCACTCAGTGTAGGTAAGGTTTTGATAAAATGATCACTCTGAGCTATAGTTCTTTAAACCTTTAAAAAGTTTTAGATATTTGTATCAAGTGCCTTAAAAAAATGTGCCTACCCTGGCGGTCCAGTGGTTAGGGCTCCGTGCCTCCAATGCAGGGGGCACGGGTTCGATTCCTGGTGGGGGAACTAAGATCCCACCTGCCACGTGGCGCGGCCAAAAAAAAGTGCCTACCATAAATACATAATCAAAGCACAAAAAAAGTTCTAGCAGGATAAATGAGTCGTTACGAATGGTTATCTATTAGGGTGGGAAGGAAGAGATGGTTAAGGGGCACTTTCATTTTTTATTTGTAAATTATATGTGTGTGTATATATTTACATATACATACATATATTCAATTTACTTTTTTTAAACCCGAGATTATATTCATGTAATAACTGTGTAAAATTTAAAACAATAAAACACAGAACTCCTAAATGTTCATACCCTTTTTCTCACCATTTCACTTTGCAAAATCTTCCAAATATATTTACAATAATTATGAGTCACTTTAATAATATTTGTATCTTAAATCCCAGGCTTTTAAAAACTTGATCATAAACTTTATAGAGCTTTTCATCATTTCTTTAAAAAGAAAATATTTTGCTCATGATAACCGCATATCTTTGTGAATATACAGCAAACCACTGAATTACATACTTTAAAAGGGTGAATTTTATGCTATGTGAATTAAATCAAAATTTTCAAAAAAGAAAGCCTCTTGCTTCTGAGATTACAATGATTCCTAATATTCTTTAATGTACTGATGGAACTAGAGACATTTTGTAGATGAGTGCTTTAACACATTTAAGCAATTAACACATTTTTAAACGCAAGTAATTATCAAATCCCAAAACAGGCACACTATACCAACTATGGAAGACTGCTAACAGTCCACACATATATATCTTTTTCGCCTTACTAACAAGATCCTAATTTTGATTCTGTTATAAAATATTTTCTTCCAGTTATAAAATATTTTATAAAATATAAAACACGCAACAGTTATAAAATATTTTCTTCCTTGGTCCCTACTGCTGTTCAGAGTAGCTGCATGATACTATTCTGGCCAATGAGCTATAAATAGAAATCTACTGCTGGAACTTCCAGGAAAGCTCCTGGTTTCCCAATAAAAGAGGGAGAGACTCGGCTTGGAATACGCCAGCCTTTCCCATCTTTTCTGCTTTGAAGTTGGAATGATGGCTGACAGTGCAGTAATGATCTTGTGACAGAACTGGAAACTAAAAGGAGACTTCCTTGGATACCTACACCAACTCTGGACTGCCTGTTTCTAAACTGCTTATAGTGAGAGAAAAATAAAAGCCTTATTAATTGGTTAAGCCATTGTAGTTGAGATTCTGTTATACGTAGGACAATATAATCCTGATACAATGATCAACAGAGTTATTGAAAAATATACACCATTATTATTTACTGACAACTAAACTAACACATCAATTAATTCGGAAGGAAAACCAACAGAGATCATACCTTAACAGCAGTATTTGGTTTCATACCACATCGGTACGTCCTTGCTATCTGTGGAGTCAGCTGGATTTCCTTGGTAAGTTGCCTCCATTTCCTACACTCAGGTTTTGTACATTGAACCTAGATGGAAAGTAAGAAGTCAAGATCAATGGGTTGGCACCTCGCGAGCTATAGCATTTCTATCTTCCACCTCTCACTTTGCCATCTTCTTCACATGATTTGGTCAACAACCATTCAGCACTTCCAAGTAAATACCTTTTCTTCCCCTAGCGCCATCGCCACCCATAAAATCCACTTTTACCCCATCAGTCTAATTTCTGATTCAATACTAGCTCAGGCCCCCAGAAGTGCAAAGGGGATCTTAGTACTGTTGTCAGAATGGCTTTCTAGCTCTAACCTAAGGAAACAGAGTTAAATTTAGTTGCAGGTAGTCAAAAAGTCTCACACTAAAAGCAATGTGGTATCCTGGATTGCATCCTGGAACAGTAAAAAGACACTAATGAAAACACTGAAGAAATCCAAATAAGTCTGTAACATACTTATTAGTACTGTACCAATGTTAAGTTCTTAGTTCAAAATATAATCCTGGTGTGTTAGATGATAACAGTAGGAGAAACTGGGTGAAGGATATACAGGAACTCTGTACTATCCTTGCAAATTTTCTATAAATTTAAAATTTTTCCAAAATAAAAAAGCATGCAGATATCCATCTGCAGAAGAATGAAGTTGGGCCCCTACTTAATACACATACAAAACTTAAAATGGATCAAACACCTTAATGTAAAGAGCTAAAATGATCAACTTCTTAGAAGAAAATATGAGTCAGTCTTCATGACCTCAGATTTGGCATGGATTCTTAGATAGGACACCAGAAGCACAAGCATCAAAAGAAAAAATGGATAAACTGAACTTCATCAAAATTTAAAACTTCTGTGCACTAAAGGACACTATCAAGAAGTGAAAAGACAACCTAAAGAATAGGAGAAAATATTTGCAAATCACTTATCTGATCAGGGCCCAGTATCTAGAATAGATAAAGAACACTCACCATTCGACCACAAAAAGACAAACAACCCAATTTAAAAATGGGCAAAAGACTTGAATAGACATTTCTCCAAAGAAGATATACAAATGCCAGCAAGCACAGAAAAGATGCATTAGTCATTAGGGAAATGCAAATTAAAACCAGGAGATACCACTTCATGCCCCCTAACACAGCTATAATTTTTATTATTTATTTATTTATTTATTTTTGCAGTATGCGGGCCTCTCACTGTTGTGGCCTCTCCCGTCACGGAGCACAGGCTCCGGACACGCAGGCTCAGCGGCCATGGCTCATGGGCCCAGCCGCTCCGCGGCATGTGGGATCTTCCCGGACCGGGGCACGAACCCGTGTCCCCTGCATCGGCAGGCGGACTCTCAACCACTGCGCCACCAGGGAAGCCTCAAGACAGCTATAATTTAAAAAAATGGTAAACATGAGTTGGTGAGGATGTGGAGAAATCTGAACTCTCATACATTGCTGGTGGGAATGAGAGAGGGTGCAGCAGTTAGCTATGGAAAAGGGTTATCAGTTCCTCGAAAAGTTAAACATAGATTTACTATGATCCAGCAATTTCATTCCTAGGAATGTACCCAGAAGAACTGAAAACAGATGTTCAAAAATATTTGTATACAAATATTCACAGCAGCACTGTTTGCAGTAACTAAAAGGTAGAGATGACCCAAATGTCCATCAACAGATGAAGGGATAAGTAAAATGTGGCAAATCCACAGAGTGGAATATTATTCCCCCATGAAAAGGAATGAGGTCCTAATACACGCTACCACAAGGATGATTCTCAAGTGCACTACGTTAAGTGAAAGAAGTCAAATATGAAAGGTCACACACTGCATGATTCCTTAATATAAAATATCTAAAATGGTAAATCCATAAAGACAGAAAGCAGATTAGTGGTTGCCAGGGGCTGGAGGCAGGGAGGAATGGGAGGTGACTGCTGAATGGGCACAGGTGTCCTTTGTGGATGTTGAAAATGTTTTGGAATTAGACAGAGGTGGTGGTTGCACAACATTGTGAATGTACTAAATGCCATTGAGGTGTACGCTTTAAAATGGTTAATTTTATGTGAATTTTTTGTGAATTGAAAGTTATGTGGGGACTTCCCTGGTGGCTCAGTGGTTAAGAATCTGCCTGCCAAAGCGGAGGACACGGGTTCGAGCCCTGGTCCAGGAAGATCCCACATGCCACGGAGCAACTAAGCCTGTGTGCCACAACTACTGAGCCCAAGTGCCACAACTACTGAGCCTGTGCTCTAGAGCCCGTGCTCCACAACAAGAGAAGCCACCACAGCGAGAAGCACGTGCACTGCAATGAAGAGTAGCCCCCCCTCGCCGCAACTAGAGAAAGCCCACTTGCAGCAATGAAGACCCAATGCAGCCAAAAATAAATAAATAAATAAAATAAAATTTAAAGTTATGTGAATTTCACTTCAATTAAAAATTTTTTAAGTATGCAGAGAGAAGCTCAAATTACCTGTAATGTTAAATAAATTAGCAAATCATTTATTAAATGATGTTATATTTATATTATATATGCAATTGCTAAAATATGTTTTCAAAGAACAGCTAGATAGAAAAATGATATAAAGTTAAATTAATAAAAAAACTCAGTTAGCAAAAACTTACATGCAAAGTATGATTTTAAACCTAATTAGGATTTGTATATAAAGCATAAAATTGTGTTTAAACATACACAGAAAAACATGAATAGAAAAAAAGATGAGAGAGATATGGACCAAACACTGACTATCACCAGTTGGTAATGAGTCTTTAGTTTCTTCTTTACACCATAGGTTGAATTATGTGATTTCTGTACAAAAATAAAAAATGTGATTTGCTTTAACAGTTACAGAAAGAATAAATGTAATAAAAGAAAACTTTCCTAAAAATTGGTATTTTCATCCATTCCTCTTGCATTTAGCTCTACAAATCCTTTACAGAACAGTAAAGCGTTGTTATCTTCTTTACCCAGTAGGGAAGCTGCTGGTCTGCCATGAAAGCCTTGGGGCTAGGTTCAGTTTTTCCATTGCTAGTCCATATTTTTTTCCATGTAGTATATTTGTCATATCCATCCTTATGGCTGAAAAAGAATAAAAATAAATATATCAAGCTATAAGTTATTCAGGTTTTCAAAACAGGTGGCAGAAATCTTACATAAAGGACTTAACCAGCCATATTTTAAGGAGGGGGGTAGTTATCATGGCACCCATAAAACAGGTGGCATTCCTATCAGTTTTAGTACTTAAAACTATCAAGAAGGGATGGTTACCTGTCTGTCCAGCACCCTCTAGTTGTCAGCATCCTCCCCCTAATCTTTGCATTCTGCCCCCATGCATTGGCACAGAAGAAGCAGCTCCTAGATTTTTCAGAATTTGCCAACTAAGGAGAATAACTGTCTCACAGCAGATGCTTTTTGAGCGCTGAGTGTGCACACACATAAGTGTACACACATGTAAACTACAGCATCAAAGTCCTGGCCCACCGGTAGTCAGCACAGGTGTGGCTGAAACAGTGGAATAATTCAGTAAGCCTGGGGGCTCAGTCATAACCATCTGACCCCCTCCACCACCCAAGCCACCATCCCTTCCACCACGGAAACCTCAAACAATTATCAGAACAAACCTTCTATAGTAATGGTCAAAGCATTCATTACAGAAATGCTCCCCACAGGAGAGGTGATACCACCGGGATGTGTAGCCATTTTTGGCACATCTGAAAACAGCAAAAACGGGTAGCTTTGGTAATGAATAAACATTTCTTCTTGTTTTATTTATTTTTTAACATTTATCAAATCGTTTAAAAAAAAATTAATCAAGCACCTCCTAGGAGCCCTTTTGCCTTACCTCCAACAGACAGAATTACAACAACCAGAATTATAACAGGGGAATCCTAACAACCAGATTACAACAAGGGAAATGGAAAGGCCAACTGATACATAACAGTGCATGGTGAGGACACAGGGACTTAGATCAGTGGTACCCATCAGAAGGGCCTGGGACTTAGCAGTGTTATCAAGACTCCATGGAGTGATGATAGGGTTTTAGACATGAAAGAAGGGATGCCAGTGGCCTTGCTGCATGTGAGTGAAGGAGCAAAGTGCGGTCTTTAGTAATAACATCTGGCCTGATACTAAACAGTGAACGAATCTGGCCAGCTGGAATGGGACCATCCAGCATGCAATCTAGTAAATACAACCTACCACACAGCTAATCATGTAGTCAAAGAAGGAAATATAATGCCACTATGAACAGTAACACCACCACCTCTTTGTGATTAAAAAAACAAAACAAAAAACCAAAAACAACAACAACAAAAAAACCCAGGATATGTTTTCCAGGTTTTACTGAATGTTAACTGAAGATTTTTCTCTGGAAGTAAAAGGTTATGCTTGGGTCATCCTAATAAGAATGGCAAGAGTACAGTTAGCTACACAGCTTTAATGAGACCTGTGTATATCTGTTGGAGGAGAAGGTATGTTATATGAGGGAGAAAAGCAGCACAGGGAAATAAGCATATACTTGTCTCTCCAGGGAGGTCAAGGTTCTCTCTCCTCTGCCCCCACCTCTTACCCCCATCCCATCCTCAAACTGTCCCCCCTGCCATCCCCTACCACCAGAGGTACAGCCATTGTGGATGGGACTGGAGGACACGGATTGGCAGAGTTGGGCGTGCTGTATACAAAATGGGCAGACAATGTCTCTGTTGTTGGATAACAAGTATCTCTATGTATCTTCAGGAAGACTATCTTTGAGGATGAAGGCTCTCACCCGCAGGAAGGTGAGGCCAAGACCTGCCATCTAAACAGACCTTTCAGAAGCGCTGGCAAAGCACACGGGACATGCGGCTGTACAGCCGGCTTTTTCGCATTTCCTGTACTTCTTCTCTGACCCACCATCTTCATCCTCGTCTGCCGTCTCTGTGGCCTTTTTCTTCACCTGAAAAAGAACCAGCTGAGGTTAAGAGTACACCGGCAGGGCCAAAGGTAAAGGCGGTGGGAGGTTTACTACTGAAATCACTTCCACGTTAGAAGTTCTAAACGTGAAGATCAACGGCATCCTGGCAGTGGGGGAGGGGTTGATGATACAGCCATTTCCCTGAGACTGCACTGTGCAAATAACTCGCTAATTTGCTAGAAATTTAGAACTAGCACTTTAACAACAGCTCTCTGAGTAGAGAACTAAAATGCGTATGAGCTTCTCTCAGGAAAAAGCTGTTTCAACTATACTTCAATAAAAAAGTTAAAAAATTTTTAAAAAGCTGTGCCATCAGAAATAAAAGCCACTCTCAAATCAAGATTTTTTTCTTTACTTAGTTATATCCTCTCAGTATTATAGATTTTAAAAACTAGACAAATTCTAGAAAAAGAATTCCATCATTCAATATTTTTCTTTAAAAAAAAAAAAGGTCCTACAAGAGAGATGGCAGCAAGTAACCTGCTAACAGCACCCAACCAACTACAAGCTGAGGTCCAAATTCCTATGAATGACACCAAGCGAAGCATGATCTGGCCCCAGCTCATATCCTGGAGGCAACCCTACAGCTGTGATTCTCTGAACACCCCATGCTGATTCACACTCTGCGCCTTTTATCTCCGCAGTTCCCTCTGCCAGACACTTTTTTCCTACATTCTATCACTTTAGCACACTGATTGTCCCAAGGTGAATTTCTTCACTAGACTGCAAGCCCCTTGAGGGCTGGAATTATATCAACTCTAATTCTTCAGTCCCAATCACAGTAGCCTGTTGTTCAAAACAGGTGCATTGAATGAATAAATGAGTGATACCTGCCTACCGGAGCTCCTCAAAGGAAGGCTATCTGGAGAATGATCAAAAGGTGCTTTTTTCTTTGTCCTCCCCCGTGGGGTTGCCATTGTATCAGAAAATCTGAAAAAAAAAACAAACAAACAAACATTACATATTAGCATCTGCTAATACTTTCAACACTTTGGAGTCAAGTTATTATGTAATTTAGTTGGTAAGAGTGTATGTTCCGCAGTCAGATGGCCTGAGTGTGAAGCTATTGCTTTCAAGTTACTTAAGCTTGCTAAGACTACACCTCAGTGTCCTCATATATAAAATGGGCACAGCCAGAGTGTACCCTAGCATTGGTGTGAAGATTAAGTAAAATAACTAATTTAAAGCACCAGGCCTGGTATAAGTACTCAGTAAATGTTATCCATTAGTAGTATGCATATTTACATATAAAAATGTAACCACACGAATGACCAATAAACAACTGACACTGCTGTTTATAAAATTCAATGAGTAAAAATATCTCATTTTTGTTTGTAATATTCCTCTCTATCTCACTGCATCTTCTTAGTTCCTGAATTTTGCTCTCTTATTATACTTTAAAAAGAACACTCATTCATTCTTTCTCAATAAAACCCAACAAATAAATCTCAGCACACTGTCTAGTCACTACTGAATATAGGAATCTGGGTTAGATAGTCACTAATATCTTCCACTGGACAAATTTTATGAGTTCTCCAACTAGTCTAATAACAGCACAGTTAAAGAAACATTAAGAACCAAAAGTCTACAAGAAAAATAATGCATAAAACCATGAATGATTAAGTTATCATATTAGTATTTTTCAATTAAATTCGATAAGGAATGAAAAATGCTTAGCATAAGTACTCAGCAGTGTATGGATCCTACAATTATCACACATCTCCTTCCCTGCTCTATATTTACTACACACACATACACTTACACAAAACGATAGCATGAGAAATAAACAGGACATACCTATGGATAAGAAAATGGAAAGTGGAAAAGTGTTTTTATCTTAAGATACAAATCCCACATATATGATCTTAATCCTGGGGAAAAGCTTTAAAGGGCCTGTAGTCCTATTGTTTCACTATAAAGTGTAATCCTATTGTTTGCACTAACATTCATAAGCACCTTTTTCATGGATTATTAACATCACGTGTGAAGACTTTCAGTCTGCCATCTATAACAACTTTGAGAAATCTTGACACCGATGTTATGGATGGTTTTTCTTTGACTCAGTCTTCACTTTCTCAAAACCATTATGTTAGCTGTGAACAAATATACCTTACGCATATTTTGAAATGCATTACAGTTCTTTAACCATTAAAAAAAAATTGCCATTAGTGCCACAGCACTCATTATACAGTTGGATAAAGAACTAATGATTTTAAAAGTACTACTGTCTACCTATACTTATACCCAGAGGAGGCTTTCTGGATCACATTTTCAAAATTTTGTCCAATCTAACCAATCTTTTTATGTAAAACATATATCCCACATTATTAATAAAATGGACCATGAATAAAGCATGTGTAAACACGTATACAGTATATCTTAAGTATTGCAGCAAAAATATTTGAGTCTAATGTGGGGTTTAGGGACATAAATAAAATCAGGTTCATGCAACATTTGAAAGTGTTACCTGGGCAAGAAAGCACTCTCAAAAGAAAGCTCTCCCAAAAGAAAGCATAGATTCTGGAAATTTCATCAAACATTTTAACCCAACTGTATACTGAAAAACATGTATTTGATTGCAATGAAGAAATATATAATTCAAGAAATGGTTAACAGGAAATGAAAACATTAGCTATAAAAGCCATAAAGAAATCTGTGTTGTCTGGGAAAAATATGATTGAAGATTTTTAGGGCAGTAATTTTGTCTCAGTTAATTATACAATTAACAGTTATGTACCTTCATCCTTTTTTTGACACTTACTGTAATCTCTGTATTTTCACTGTTGCTGGGTTCTTGGGGCTTAAAATAGAGGAAAAATATTTAAGTTGGAAGGACTACAGTTAATTGTGCTTTTAAATATAGTCTTAGAAATATGATCAAAAGTGTCATTAAAACAAATTAGTTTACTGGAAGTGCTTTCCCACCTGGTTCTTCAAATTAATAAACTCACCTAACGTTAAGTATGATCAATTTGTTTCAGGTTCAATATGACTTTATAGGCATATTTCTTCCTAATTTTAAATTCATAGCTTTGGTTTTCTTTCAATGTGACAAAAGAAAGAAAAAAATGGTTGGGAGGGCATAAATATATAGATGAACATATCAATGTCTAGATTTCTACTTTAATAATTCCCAGGATTTTTTCAGAAGTAGCTTACTCAAAAAGCTTTTTTAAAAGACACAGAATTCATAAAAATATGAATCTAAAGAACTCCAGGTTGGAATAAAAATTTATAGTGGTGTTAGCATAATTTCTCAAAACTGGACAAAATACTAGAAACTTCTTCAGAGACAAAAAGAGCAAAAGTTTCCCTTTGGGCCACCTGAAATTCTACCCACAATAATCAAATTTTCCGAAATATGGATCCAGTTCAATTGCCCGAATGCTTTGTTGACTACTTTCTCTGCGTGGAAGATAATTATTAATGGTCATTTTCTCCTGTACCTCCTGACGAAACCGTCCCTCCCACTCGCTTTCCTTTTACTAAAATAGGTTAAAAAAAAAAAAAAAAACAACCAAAGTGTAAAAGCCTCGAGTTGTGTGTGCACAGGTGGAGTGACGGATCTCCCCAAAGGGAGTGGTCTATGGACGCCCATACGCTCTCCCGAGGGAGGGCTGGGCCTCCAGCTGGCTAGGTTCCAGATCACGCAACCCCAACTCATTACAGCTGGGCCTGCCCATTCCTTCCTCTTTCACCTGCCGGCTGCTAGGCTGTTGACTAACAGCTACCGTAATCGGGCCGCCCCCTAGGGGTCCCAGGTCCCGGCGGAGTTACCCCAGCAACCTGGCAATGCAGATCGCGTCTCAACGCGTGGTCGCGGCGCCGCAGTCGAACTAATAACACCTGCGAGGCCGTGCCGGCTCCTCGGCGCCACGCTCTTGGCTGGGAAGAACAGCCAGGGAGTTCCTACTCCCGGACTGTAGGTCCCCCGCCTACTCCCCGCAGCAGGTACTCCCCAGGTGACAGGGCACTGACAGCCCCCAGGAGGGAGCCCCAACGTTCCCTGTGCCAGATGCAGCAGCCACGCTTTCTGAAAAGCTTTCTCGTCTCTTCTCCGAAGTCGAAGCAACAGCCTCTCCGGGCTCACCTTTGCTCTGGAGGCGTGCAAGGAGTCGCGGCGAGAAGGCACCGCTGTACAGAAAGGAAATATTGCGGGGAGGGGGGGTTAGGAGAAACCCGCAGCACCGCGATGAACCGGGGAACCCGGTCGCTGCAACACCCCAGCCCGGGAATTCCCCCTTTCTCAGGCTGGGATCCCCACCTCTCACCCCCTACCAATCCGGGGAAGGAGGTATAGCCCCGAGGGCACCGGTCCGCCTCCCACCCGGGCAAGGAGCGCTGCACAGGGGCAGGAGAGCGTGCACCCCGGCCAAGCTGCTTTGTGCAGAGCTGTCACCCGAAATCCACCGCCGCCCTCACGCCCGCCCCCGGAGCCGCGTGCCCCCCACCTCAGAGCGCAGGCGAGACCTCGCGCGCCGCCCAGAGCTGCGGGCGCCTCTCCGAAGCCGCGCGCCGAGCGCACGAGACTGCAGGATCCGAGCAGCGAGCCGCAGCCCCCGCTCGGCCGCCGCCGCCGCTGCTTCCGCCCCTGTCACGACGTGACCCGGGGTGGGAGGAGCCGGCGGGAAGAGGGAGGAGTAGGGTCCCCGCCTTCGCCTTCGCCGCGCTACTCGCCCCGCCCTGGCCATTTCCGCCGCTGAGCAAGCCGGGGAGCGTGGGGAGGGGGGCGGGGTCTGTGCGCCACGGGAGGGGCGGGTCCGGGGGCGGGTCCAATAGCAGGGCTGAGCCTGGGGCTTAGGGACTCAGCCGGTGAGGCCCGCGGCAGCGCCAGAACCAGCAGCAGGCGACGGAGAGCGCACAAGGTAGGCTCCGCCGGGTGCAGAGAGGGTGCGATGACCAATGGGACGTTTGCTAGGTGTGAGTGTGTGATCGGATTCCGGAACGGGGCGTCCCAGCCATCCGCGCCCTGAAATGGGCTCAGGGAGCCGAGTGGGAACGGGGAATAACGAGATCAGGTAGTGAATGATCTTTCTGAGTCCATGGTTAAAGTGACCCCAAAGCATTGTCGGGTATTGTTGATTTTAAGAAAAGAGAAGTACTTCCCGGGACAGTGAGGGGAACTGGGGTGCTGTAAATATTGTCTTGCTCCATGGTAATTGCATAGGTTGTATGCATGTATAAAAATTCACTGAGCCATACTCTTAAAATTTGTGCACTTTAGGGAAGTTATTCTTCAATTTACCAAAATTTTAAAATAAATCTAAAGCAGAAACATGCTTTTTGAAAAGGTGAGGAGGAAACCAGTCTTGGGAGTCCACCCAAGGAGAACTTGGGCGACCAAACTAGCACATCTGCTATTTCTGTGTATGGGTAAGAATGATTGTGAAATTTGCCTTTTCTGATTCTTATAATTTTGCACTTGTATCTTGCTTGTAGAAAGAAACTTTTTATTTCCCCAGAAAAGGATGTGGACAAGTTAAGTACAGGTTGAGAAGCTATGAGAACACCTAAGAAGTGATTAAGTTATATTCATGATGTTAAGTTATATTTCAAGTTTGTGTGAGAGGGGTAGAGTTGAACAATTCCAGGCTGCCCTGGCTTAGTGATAAAATTATGCTTCCCTTTTGTTTTAAGTAGAGAACTGTTTATGAAGGCTCAAGTTCAGGTTCCAAAGTTTCTGGCTGAATGTGGAAATGGGAAAACTGCAACTTTCTTTTGCTTTTCTGTACCCAATACATCAGATACTTCCCTCTGACCTCTCAGAAAACCCTGAGCATCACCTCTTGACATCATCAGGGCCTTGCAAAAGCCATTTGTTAACAAAAGTTTGCTGGGAAGTGAATTTGTGTTCCCAATTCCAAGAGAGGTGCCTTCTCCTTAAATCCTAAGCACACTGAAGCCAAGTTTTGCCATAAAGGGAACTTTTCCTTGAATAACTGCTTTTCCATGAATAATGATTCATGGATGAATCATTAAATTAACTCCACCAAGAATAGCCTGCTAGTGTAATCCAAACTAAATTAGTTTCACTAATGACTCAAAGGATATGTTACAGCTATTGTGTTGTATCGTCCTCACATGACAAATTTCACGTTGAAAGGACAGACATTTTCCTCATACCTTCAGGTAGATTTGCAGTTATGTTCACATGTCCTTTTTCCTCAGTTCCCTTTGTAAAAGGGGGAAAAAAAAGGAACAAAGAATGTTGCTCATCAACCAGTTATACTAAGGGTTAAAACACAACCCCCTGCAGAGGGTGATGTACCCCAGGCGATTTAGGACTTCAGGAGGGAAAATAAGGGTGAGGCATTCTGGGTTTTGTATAAATGGCCCCTAGATAGCATGCCTCAGGGAGAATTTCAATGGCCCCAGATTCTTGCATCTTCTTGTACATAGAAATCACTAAAATCATTCACTTGAGGTATCTGTTCTTTGTGATTAAAAGTAATCTTTTGGGCTTCCCTGGTGGCGTAGTGGTTGAGAGTCCGCCTGCCGATGCAGGGGACACGGGTTCGTGCCCCGGTCCGGGAAGATCCCACATGCCACGGAGCGGCTAGGTCCGTGAGCCATGGCCGCTGAGCCTGCGCGTCCGGAGCCTGTTGCTCCGCAACAGGAGAGGCCACAACAGTGAGAGGCCCGCGTACCGCAAAAAAAACACAAAAAAACAACAACAAAACAAAGCAAAAAGTAATCTTTTACCAAAATGTATGCTAGACTACATGTTTTTCCTAGTCAAAAAAAAAAAATCTTATACATGTGGAACATATATATTTGGAGCAGTTCCTCAGAGGTATCTGAAAGGCTCTCTCCCAGGCTATCATCCTCAGTAAGGTCCCCGAATAAAATTGAAACTCACAACTCTTATGTTGTGTGTTTTTCTTTAGGTCAACGCCTTTGTGTGCATTTTCCCATACCAAAAAAAAAAGCTATAAGAAAATTATTTGAAAATGCAAACTTGTAGGGTAGAGATGGGATATTGAATCTGTGCATCTACTTTTGCTTCCTCCTGAAACTCCACCAAAACAACAGTAGGATTTTTAAAGACATAAAGGGAAGACAGAAGAAAAGATAAAAGCAATAAAAATTTGAAACTAGAAAGCAGATGGACGAGTGATAAAGGATTTTGCAGACTGAAGAAAGCTAAATTCTAAACCAGCAATGGGGAAAGCCAATGAGCAATCCTATTTGCATTATAGAATCCCCCAATGCTCAGGAATTAGCGGCACCAGGTACCTCAGGGAGATGGAAGGGTATGGTTGAAATTAGGAGGATTGCTTGAAATTCTGGTTCCTAAAAGGCTAAGTCCGCAGATCCCTTTCCCAATTCCCTGCAACCAAGTATCTCTTCTTCACCACACCAGCAGACTTTGGGGGGTTTATTCCCTGGAGAGGGTACAGTCTTTGGACTGGGAAGATACAGTTCACAGTTGGGGGTGGGAGTACCATACTGAAAATATGGGGATTAATTGAACACAGGCAAACTGAATGCTGGGGCCCTTTCCCACTTTTATCCTTTTCTCGTGTGAGTATAGAACCATAGTCCCAAGGACTCAAACTTTCAACGGGAATTGGGAAGTCCATCTATGGAAAGTCTGATGAGTCCAAAGAGAATAAAGATAATGACATCTAAGTTTCCAAATAATATTTATTCATATTATCCTACAGAGAAGCTTACAGACAATAAGCCCCATCCACAAACTTAAACTTATAATCAGCTTTTTGGTATTTACTCTTAAATGTGAGTAGATAATAAGAATTGCTAGGAATTTGAGGACAGTCACTAGTTTGAAAGATAGAAAACAAAACCAACAGAAAAAAATGACTCAGTAACAGACCATGCAGGTAAATAAGAGAAAATATTATATACATTCTATACATGAAGTAACAACAAAATAAAATGAAAAGAGAACATCAGAAACAAAAAGGAGCTCTTGAGAATTAAAGACTTGAGAGCAGAAAAGAAAAACTAAATAGCAAGGTAGAAAGATAAAAATAAGGTGGGCTGTCAGAAAATAGGACAAAACGATGAAGAGTTGGAAAATAGAAAAAAATATGAGAAATTTAGAGCATTGGGTCAAGAGCTTCTACAACCATAAAAAGGGGTCCGAGAAAGAGAAATAGAAAAAAAGGACCAAAATCATCATCTGAATAATTCAAGAATTTTTCCATAATTGAAGGATATGAGCTTCCAGATTAAAAGAAGTCAGCCAGATGGATGAAAGCAGACCCAGGGTAAGGCATAGAATTACGAAATTGCAAAAACTAAGGGGCAAAGAAAAGCTTTGAGAGAGAGAAAAATATTGGCCACATGGAAAATATCAAGATCCAAATGTCTTTGAATTTAAGCAGTAACGCTACAAGCTAGATGACAAGGGAATGATTTCTTCAGAATTGTGAGAGAAAATGTTTTCTAACTAAGAATTCTTACCCAGCAAAACTATACATCGAGGATGGGGAATAAATAGTGTGGAGACATTTTCTACATGCAAAATTGCCAAAAGCCTTTTCTCCCATGCACTCTTTCTCAGAAAGCTGCCAAAGGTTGTATTTTACCAATATAAGGGTGGTAACCAAAGAAAAGGAAAATAGCCAATAGAGGAAACAGGAGATTCATCAAAAGATAAGAAGGAAGGCTCCAGGATGGTGGTAGATAAAGATCGCAGAAGGCTAACTGTGTGCCAGGAGAAGACAGCATCCAGGTCAGAAGGCTATTCTCTGAGATGACATTGATAGGATATCTGATAAGCGAAGAGATTGAGAGTGTATTGACAGGAGATTGGGAGAACTTAGAGTTGAATTAGTAATAAATATATTGTAATTTTATAAATGAAAAAGCCAGATAGTTATTAACTACAGAATAAAAAGTTGTACAGGAAAGGAAAAGTAATCATAGAATTCTATATGGCTTACCTGTGAATAGTATTTACCTAGTCCTAATAATGTGAACTTGAAATGTTTAATCACGAATATGCTATATCTATATGGAAAGGATGGGAAAAATGAGAAGGTGGTGTGTGTGTGTTGGGAAGTTGAAAGAGGACTAAATGCTTATTTTTCTAGATGCTTCCTAGAAATAAAAAATTAAGAAGATACAAAATAAGCATGCTATTTGAGTTATATTTTGAGTTATATTTCAAGATTCAGCTAAAAGAGTTAAAGATGTTTGTCTCATTGGAAATGGGGACTGCTGCTTTCATAGCTCTGTTGAACTCTGAATTGTGTGCATTATAACATTGATTAAAAAAATAAGAAGTAAACATTAAAGGAAATTTTAAAAATTGAAGAGTGAGATGCTAGGAAAGATTCTAAGCTTACAAAAGTTATAATGCCTGTTTTTTTTTTTTTGCCCTGTCTCTTTTTTTTAAACTTAAATTCTTTTACTCTAAGATGTAATTCAATTTATTTAAAGATCTTTCCTAATGTGTATTATGAGATATGCCTCTACCATCAGATTCACTGAAAAGTAATTTTTTGTATAGCTTTTCCGTGAATATTGAAATATTTTTAAATAAGCCATACTGCTGGGACTTCCCTGGTAGCACAGTGGTTAAGAATCCGCCTGCCAATGCAGGGGACACGGGTTCAAGCCCTGATCTGGAAGATCCCACATGCCGCGGAGCAACTAAGCCCATGTGCCACAACTACTGAGCCTGCGCTCTAGGACCCGCGAGCCACAACTACTGAAGCCCGCGCGCCTAGAGCCCGTGCTCCGCAACAAGAGAAGCCACTGCAGTGAGAAGCCCGTGCACCGCAACGAAGAGTAGCCCCCGCTCGCTGCAACTAGAGAAAGCCCGCGCACAGCAACGAAGAACAAACACAGCCATAAATAAATAAATAAATAAATAAATAAAATAAAAGCTGTACTGCTGAGAATAATAGGTTTTTTCTTCATTCATCAATAGAATTGAAATGCACTTAAGTGACAACCTTGCAAACATTTTCCACTTAGGCATTGGAGACATTTGTTTCTGAGTCAAAGCTATCTACAAAACCATGGCTAATACAAGAGCAGTACTTGATGCTGAAGAGTACCCCAACACTGAGGTACAGAAAAACCGAGTGCTAACTCTGGAAGAATGGCAAGAGAAGTGGGTGAATCACAAAATTGCATTTCACCAAGAACGAGGACATCAGTAAGAAATGTTTACGTTTCTTTATATCAAATGTTGGTCTATAACAGAAATGCTCTATCAGAAACTGACTTTGGAAATAGAAATAATAATATAGATATCCATTATTTGATTTTAAGATGCACATTTTTAGATGTTCACATTGGAGCATCTCTGAAATCAGGATGCATCTGTGGCATGTCATAGGTGAATTGGTAGTGATATTTCTTCTCATGGAGTATAAGTAATGGTGTGACTTACAGTTGATGACATCTTAGATTTATGAAATATGTCTTTTTTTTAATCCCCTATAACATTTATTTGTTGGGCATACATGTTTATACATACGCAGATGCTCAGGTTATATTAATGCTGGCATCTCTTTATGCTGAAAAGTGGTGGTGTTCTGACTTTGCTTTCCAATAACATGTGTTCAAATGTTAAAGTATTATCTATATGGTAGAAGAAGAGAAGTTGAGAGAAATTAATCAGTGAGCTGAATGCTAAGCAATGTAATAGTAGTAGTAGTAGTGGGCTTTGAAGCAGCAGCAATAAAGATGGGTCAGTGCTGAGTAAAGTGGTCGTGACAGATGTTCCTTCTTCCAGGCAGCCACCCTGACTGCCCAGGGGACATCATTATTATTATTACATTTGCACACTAAGTAATAGTTGGGGTATCATCCTAGAACCATTGTATGAGTTATCTCTGTCATGTAGCTGGCCTTAGAAGACACACACACACACGTATACATTTTCAAAACATATCAAACAAGGAAAAATTAATTTTTTATGTTTAATTACTAATCAAGAAAGCCCCAGGTTTGAGTCACATTAACTGCTTGCCAGTTACCTGACTGAGCAAGTTGCTTAACCTTCCTGTTTCTTCATGTATAAACTGGAGATTTTAATGAATAATGTTACCTACTTCATAAAGTTGTTGGGAAATATTAAGTGAGGTAATACATGAAATGTACTTAGCATTGTAAAATTGTAGTCCTTTCCTCTGTGTCTTGGGCTAATTAAAACAAACAATTTTTTTTTTCTCCCCAGGCTATTAAAGAAGCATTTGGATACTTTTCTTAAAGGCGCGAAAGAACTGAGGGTATTTTTTCCTCTTTGTGGAAAAGCAGTTGAGATGAAATGGTATGAACAGATAAGCATGAACGTACTTTCTTGTCTTGATGATAAACACTTTGGGTGAATAATAGGATATAAGTTTAAAAAATTCCATTCTCAGGAAATGCACAGGGATTCTATATTTTTAGTAGACTAATACTGATGGGTTCATAGAGGTAATACTCTCAAACAGGAAGACAGTGCAGAAACAGAGGGGAGAACTAGTCTTTCTGTATTGAGTTTCTAAGCAAAAGAATTAGTCTACAACCAAAGTGGTGGGGGAGGCAAAGGATGGGACCAGCCTTCCCTCTTAAATTTCCTTCATCTTTGTGGTGGTTTAGTTTTTGTAGGTGGTTTTGGAATGTAACTAAGTTAATTTTAGGTATTTTAAATAGAGGTGGACAGAAAAGCTCAAAATGAATTACAGCTTTTTGGCAAAACCGTGTATAGTCCACAGTTCAGCTCAATTCTCCCGCCCCTCTACGAGCACATAGGAGGTTTTGTTTTCATGAATCATTGCTAATAAAATCAGTGATAAAGAAAGTATTTCTTGTGAGTAATTCTCTCTTGTGAGAATTCATTTTAATTCACAAGCCACTGTCACTATGGGTTACCGTAAAGTCACAAACCTGGCAATCGTTTCCTATACAGAATTTGTTGTAATGATAATGTACGGAGGCTATCGTACATGCCAAGACATAAGCTTGTATAAGCTTGAACGTTGAGAACTTTGATCGTCAAGCAGGAAAGAAAAATAAAATATATGAAAATGATTAGTAAATGAAAAATATAGTAACTTAAAAATGCTCTCTGCCCTACATAAATACAGGTGGGCAAACTACAGAACATGTGTGCATTGGGAGTGGATTTCTGAGCGGGGATGGTGGCATTTTTGCAGCCAGCCCCCTGCTCCCTCAACTTGTAGCTGAGAGCATTTGTGAGTGGCTGCTGTGGCTTAAGATTCTTGGGTGGCCACGAAATTGAGAACATTATATCCTAACCAACTCACTGAAGCAGAAGAAAGAATTACTTTGCAAACTACCTGCAAGAAAAACATTAACTCTATGAGCAGATTGTCATTTTGCTGTGTCATAAGTGATAACAATCTAGTTCTAGCAGAGGCTTTGATACAAGGTTAGAAAATGGTATTATGAAACAGCCAATTAAATGTGATTGTTGAAGATTTAGGGTCTAAAGTCCTTTGTAATAAAAATGCCAGAACTAAGCTACTGTAATTGTATAAAAGTTATTATATTAGAGGATTTTTCACTTAGGTAACAAATTTGTATATTAAGGTCTATACAGATATCAGATGTGAATAGATAAACTATGAGCTGAAGCCCAAAAGCATTAACATAAAATGTTGAAGACATTTCCTTAGGTTTTGGGTTTCTTTTAGGACAATATATTCCAGTAGAATCCAGCCTATGCCAGTCTATAGTAGGCTATGGTTCATTTTTCCATATATTGAGTAGAAGTAAAAATCCATGCAGCTGGTTTGGGTAACTTTTTTGTTTATATTTTATAACTTCAAAAAATGTATGGAGAATAAAAAAAAATATTCCATGTATGTTAACTTACAAATTTCCCAGGAAATGTGAAAGACAAGTTATTAATATGTATGTTTTAGAACTATAAACAGTTCATGTTCTGACCACATTTTTGAAAGTGTGTCCTCTTGTGTAGGGAATAGGTACCATCAGTTCTGCTATTATTCAATTGTTTTGAAAATGCTAATTGCATTCTAACTCCACTAATACATTAAGGAACAATTTGAGCATGGTTTGAATTTCACATCTGCTTATATGTAATTTTGTCTGCAAGAAACATGAGGTGAAACACCCAGCTCTACTAAACCGTGTACAAATAGACAAAATGCACCCATGCACAAACCTCAACTATCTCCCCGATACCTCAGTTCACCTCGGTGTGCTGTGAGCCACTTGCTCCCATCCACAGCCAGTGTTGGAACTTTCCACGGCTGCCAATAATCCCCCTTCCGTTACTTTACAATAACTTGAAAGCTGCAGCCCTTCCAACGCCTACAAGTCTACAAGTAAACTTCAGGTCTCTCTCAAGGTAGAGTGCCATGTTGTAGTATTTATATATTTTGTAACCATTTAACATGTAAAACTGTGCCACCATGTCTATTAGGTTCTTGTCTTTTTTCTTTTTAATGTGGCACTAAGTTTTTTCTTCTTAAGTACTATTTAATCCATTTTATTTCTAAAGACTGTTTAATTACATATTACTGAGAAAATCCTGATTCACAGAGATGAGTTATGGCAAATGTGCAGCAGCTTTTTCTTAAAAAAAAAAAAAAAAACCTTTTTAAAAATTAAGGTATAATTGACATACAACATTATGTTAGTTTTAGGTGTACGGTATGATTTGATATTTGTATATACATATATTGTGAAATGATCACCCTAATAAATCTAGTTAATCAATACATAGTTACAGAACTACATAGTGTTGTGTGTGATAAGAACTTTTAAAATCTACTCTCTTAGCAACTTTCAAATATGCAATACAATGCTACTAACTATAGTTACCGTGTTGTACATTACATCCCCATGACCTATTTATTTTATAACTGAAAATTTGTACCTTTTGACTTCCTTCACCCATTTCACCCATTGCTCACCCCCAGCCTCTGGCAACTGCCAATCTGGTCTCTGTATCTATGAGCCTGTTTCTGGTTTTTGTTTTCTTTTGATTCCACATATAAGTGAGATTAGAAGCTGTTTGTCTGTTTCTGACTCATTTCACTTAGCATAATGCCCTCAGAGTCCATCCATGTTGTCATAAATGGCAAGATTTCAATTGTTTATGGCTGAATATACTCCATTAGGACAAAGCTGTTTAATGTGTACTCCAACCCCCATTTTCCCCATAAGCCTCATGATTTTTACTGCATGATTTTGCATGGTGTGTGATTTTTAAAAATGCATATGTTGGGCTTCCCTGATGGAGCAGTGGTTGAGAGTCCACCTGCCGATGCAGGAGACATGGGTTCGTGCCCCGGTCTGGGAAGATCCCACATGCCGCAGGGCGGCTGGGCCCGTGAGCCATGGCTGCTGAGCCCGCGCGTCTGGAGCCTGTGCTCCGCAATGGGAGACGCCACGGCAGTGAGAGGCCCGCGTACCGCAAAAAAAAAAAAAAAGCATATGTTGCATAACTGACTTATGTGTTTATTTAATGTAACATAAAATCAATACTGTACCTGGGTATTTGTGCCACTAGTGCTGTTTTCTTTGAAGTCTAAGATCCCAAGACTGAATTCTGTAATTATAAACCTTACCAGAAAAATACTGGTAAGCTTTTGCGTATGGTAATCAAATAAATTTTTGGATAGGGTTTAGTGTAAGTGGAAATTATAAGATTATTATAGAAATGGATGATAATGTTCTAGAGCCGAGTGCTCCAGTACGGTATCTACCAGCCCCATGTGGCTGTTTAAACTAAGTCACACGAGCCACGTCTCAGGGCTCAATAGCCTATGTGGTTAGTGGCTGCTGGATTGGACAACACAGGTATAGATTTTTCCATCATCACTGAAAGTTTTAATGGACAGAGCTGATTTAGAGAACTTGAAAAGCATATCTAATTCATAGGATGCTTTTAAATCAGAAACTCTTCCAGTCAAATCCATTTGTAGTAAATCAACATGTTAAGGTATAATTTTCCAAACTGTTAAATTTTTCCTAAGGTCATATAAATCATTTTTTCAGAATTCCGCATAGCATAAGGTTTGAGAACATATAGATCCACTTTCTGTGTATCTACATGTTCTGTGAAACGTTGTGAGTCTGAATTCAAATAAATCCCTTAAAATTAAGGAAAATGTATGCTTATTGGTACATATCCTTTTACTTAGTACTGTATTTGAAATAAAAATTTAAGTGTAATTATATGATTTTATGCAGGTTTGCAGACCGAGGACACAGTGTAGTTGGTGTGGAAATCAGTGAACTTGGGATACGGGAATTTTTTACGGAGCAGAATCTTTCTTACTCAGAAGAACAAATTATGGAAATTCCTGGAGCCAAAGTATTCAAGGTGTGTTTTGATTTTGGTAAATAGTTATTTCCATACCCCCAGAAGAAGGTTTTTCTCAGCATGAGTAAGTGAGGATACTATACAAGTGTCAGATGACCCCACTTTATCACCAGATTCACCTGGATATTATACAGTGTAAGGAGCATAAAAAGATAGACAGTAGCTAGGTGTGAACAAATATATATAAAAGCCAAGGTCAAAGCTTATTTGTCGTGATTTTGGTTTGGGTTTGTTTGATTTTTAATTTATAAACAGGTGTTTCTGAGAACCTGTCTTGTGCCACACCCTGCATAAGACACTGAAGAGATGAAAACACAGTCCCTGCCCTAAAGAATCGCTTACCTTAGGACAGAAGAGAAACAGAGGAGGCTGTTTGTCATACATGGAGCGAAGTGTAATGACACGGGGTATTAAGGGAACAGAGAGGAATGTTTCCTAACCCAGCCTGGGGGAGCTTCCTGAAGTGTGGTGACAGATAGGGCTAGGACAGGCAGAGAGTCAGGTCATCCAGTCCAGATGTCCTGTAAAGCTGGTACCTGAACGTGACACAGCCAGCTTTTCTTTTGTGACCGACCACCCTTGTGGCCTCAAGGGAAGGGCAGTAGCCTCCTGGCAAAGAGACCAGATAGGAGGTTGTGAGCAGTGGTCCAGGAAAGAGATCCTGAAGGGCTGCACCAGGAGAGCGACGGGGCACTTAGAGGAACAGATAGATTAAAATGATGTTTAGGGTGTCAAACTGGGAGGATTTAGTGATTAATTGAGTGGGAATCCAGGGGGTGGTGAGTTCACATTTCCAGCTCAGATGACTGGTTGGATAGCAGAGAATAAAGGAGAAGCAAGTTGAAGAGCAGAGAAAATGAGTTTTGTTCTGGCGGTGAGTTTAAAAGACCTGTGGCGTGATGAAGGGATAACTGGCAAACGTCTCTGAAGCATGCGCCAAGCATTTGGGCTGGAAATGATAGATTTGGGAGTTGTCCTCCTCCTGTGACCAGAATGATCCAGTGGAACTGCTTCGCTAGCTTGGGGTAGTAATGTGGAAATAAACAGAGACCACCCAAATGAGAACAAGCAGAGGCTGTCAATTCAGAGGGAGTCGCCAATTGAATTTGTCAGAGGCTCAAAGCCTGGCAGGGGGGTAGGAGAGCTTTCTAGAGAAAAATGCGAAGGCTTCTGGCGCTGTTGGCTAACTAGAAGTGGCATCCCTTGTGATTGGTTTGGGAAGCGTATTTGATTTTGAGCTAGAAGAGAGGCGTAGGGGTGGAGGGGAGGCGTAAAAATCAGGGAGGCTGGCAGTCATTGACCACGTCCTGCAAGGCTGTGGTTAGGCTTCCCTGGCTAGTTGGTGCAGAGGTTATGGGTCCGAGCTCTTACCAGATGTGGTCTGGCCACCATCCGTCTGTACATTCGGTCTCTCGCAAAGCACTCTCTTTTCTAAATATTGAAATTAATTGCTCAGGTCATTAGGAAACTTGAGAGGACTTTATTTTACAGCTTCCTCCCACTCCATTCTGAGATCATCTAAGAATTGCTGTTTGCTCAGTCCGGAGAGGCTAGTCCTCTTCCAGACTCCTTGGAGGAAGTGGTTCTCAGCCCTGGTGGCACATTTGAAATTATCTGTGGATCTTTTAAAATTCCTAGTGCCAAGGCCTTGCCTCCAGCTAATTCAGTCAGAACCTCTAGAGATGGGGCCTGGCATCAGGTCTATTTAAAGCTCCTGGGGGATTCCAGTCTGCAGCCAAGGTTAAGATTCACGGGCTGTTTCCCTGCCTCCAGACCCCTTCCTCTCAGGGCTGACCCCCACTGTGCTTCCAGACTGGTCTTCAAAGACCCGCCCACCTCTGTTGCACCTTATTTCAGAATAAAATCCAACATTTTCACATCCTGAAGTACATCTCCTACCCTGCTCCTCCCCCCACCTCCCAGACTTCTCACCTCCCACACCCGTGATGTCAGCAGATGCATCCAGCCAGTTCTTCCGCCACCTTTTGTTCCGCCTTTCCTGGTGCTCGGGCAGTGAGTTCCCTGCTCTGTCTGCTCTGTTCCCACAGTCCTGGGCACACAACCAGAACAGTACAGCCCATTCTGTGCCGTGATGGTTCTTTGTTCCCGCACCTCTCTGCTCCACCAGGCTGTCCTCACTGGGGTCAGAGACTGTCAAATTCACTGCAGTATCTAGAACTTGGGCTAGTCCTGTCTACAAGGTGCTCAGGAAATAAATGCTCATCAGTCAGTGAATGAAAGAGAGGACACTGGGGAGTCAATACAACTGCACTTTTCAGGAGTAACTTTTTTTTTTTTTTTTTTGCGGTACGCGGGCCTCTCACTGTTGTGGCCTCTCCCGTTGCGGAGCACAGGCTCCGGACGCGCAGGCTCAGTGGCCATGGCTCACGGGCCCAGCCGCTCTGCGGCATGTGGGATCTTCCCAGACCGGGGCACGAACCCGTGTCCCCTGCATCGGCAGGCGGACTCTCAACCACTGCGCCACCAGGGAAGCCCTTCATGAGTAACTTTTAAAATGTCTGTCCTTTCTCTCTCAGTCTGCCTGGTAATTGATTGATGTGTATACTTGTCATTAGGGGGTCAAAATATTAGGATTTTGCTAAAGTAAACATTGCTAAAATATAACAAGCCCCAAAATGAGTAACAGTTAACTGATCTTCAGGATTAACCAATCTGATTTTCCTTTTTGGGTTGATCCAAAAGAACCCTATATAGGTTTTTAATTTTAAAAAGTCCCATTAAAAATTATTTTCAGTAAAATTGTGTTTTATTTTCAGTTAAAAAAATATTTGCATAGGTTGCAAGGTGCAGTAAGTGAGGGGGGAAAGATAGAGAGGAATTCACCAAAATGATTAAAATCACTGTGTTCAAAGGGTGGCATGCAGGGTTTTTCTTTATTCTATAAATTCTCTGCAGCATGGTCCATATTTATTTCAAAATTTAAAAAAAAATTTATATTTTTTATAGATTAGTGTTTTTTAAAAATATGTTATTTATTTATTTGGCTGCGTTGGGTCTTAGTTGCGGCATGCAGGATCTTTAGTTGCAGCACATGAACTCTTAGTTGCGGCATGTGGGATCTAGTTCCCTGACCAGGGATTGAACCCAGGCCCCCTGCTCTGGGAGCGCGGAGTCTTAGCCACTGGACCACCAGGGAAGTCCCCCAAAAATAAAAATTTAAAGTAAGATGTCTAAAAAAATTGTTTGCCGTGAAATTATGTTCTTTATGTTTAATTACACATTCTTTCTCTACCACCCATGTGCTGCTTTGCCCCTCTTTTTTTTCCCTTGACCATTCAAGTACCTCCTAATTAAGTAGAATTTTTTTTTCTTGACTTTTTCATTGCAGAGTTCTTCAGGGAACATCTCATTGTACTGTTGCAGTCTTTTTGATCTTCCCAGGTAGGACTGATGTCTACCTCTGCACTTTTAAAACCTCGAGTGTTTGCTAGGCAATGCTGGGGTGGGCTGAGGGTCTTTTTATCACTCCCATTCCCTTGCGTAGCACCCATGAAGCACTGATTTGAGTCTCTGTTCTGCAGTTATTTTTAACTGCAGCCTGTATGTCTGCACACTTGATATCTTTGCCCTTGGGTAGCTGCTAGGCTCTGGAAAAATTATTAGGACCCTAGGAAGGTAGGGAAAAGGAGGGGAGAGCAAGAAAGTGTCTTCCACTTCACACCTGTGTCTGTAACAGAAATGCATTTCAGGGTGTGGACGGAGGTGAGAGCTCATCTCCTAAAAGTCCCTGATACCTGTTCCAGGGGCTGGGAGGAGAGTTGTCTCAAACTGTCCCTTGTTCCTCCTTTGTGCCCCCAAGTCCAAGCTGCTGCCACCAGCTCCTAGATCTAGGAGGAGATGGACAGCTACATACATACACACACACACACACACACACACACACACACACACACACACACACACACACACACACACACACACACACACACACCAGCATATCCCTAGAGACTCTGAGGAAAAGCAGATGTGAGATCCCAGTTCCTTAACAGCTGGTGAGGTTCTGACATGTGCCATGGGGAACACTATGTTGTTAAAGATTTTATTTTTCTTACATAAATTTTTTTATCTTTTTCTTTCTGGTAGAGCAAATATTGGCAAATTTGACAGAATTTGGGATAGAGGAGCATTAGTCGCTATTAATCCAGGTGATCGCAAACGGTTAGTGATTTGGCTCCTTTAATTATGTTGTTTTTTCCCCCTTTTTTAGCCTCCTTAATTTGCTATATTGTACTTTTTCTGGTTTCCAGAAGATTACTAGACTTCTGCTAGTTTGAAATAGCTTATTGTATTTGGAATTAGAAGACCTATATCCAATAGCATCTTGGTCTAAAAAGTATAGGATTTGGCCACGGGAACATGGGTGCAAGGCTTGTGGCTCTGTCACTTCTAAGCTGTATTGCCCTGGTCAAAGAATTCAACTTCTCTACACTTTAGTTTACTCCTCTGCAAAACTGTAATTTTCCTACTAATACCACCCTCACCACCTCCACTGAGAGTACCAGGTAATACTTGTTCACTCCTTGCCATGTGCCAGGCTTTCTTAAAATACCTTATGTGAAACAACACAATTTATCCACCAAGCAACCCTGTGAGGTATTATGCTATCATTATTCCCATTTTACAGATGAGGAAACTAAGGTCAAAGAGGTTAAGTTACTTGTCCAAAGTGCGGCAGCAAGTACGTGACAGAATTGAGATTAAAACCCAAGGACTTTGGCTTTAAAGTCGCGCCCATGACTAGGCCCCCTCACACGGTTGTTGTGGGAATGGAAAGAAATAACACGTGTAACAAGTGCCGTATTGACCCTAAATGACTGCTTAAATATTAGCTGCTATTGTATTAGAGCTTTTGGTCTAGATATTTTGGGTGACCATTCTTTTGTACCTGGTCTTATTAGAAAATAAAATTAAAATATGCGAAAGTATACTGAGTAAAATGTGACCCCTCCTGTGTACTTTCCAACCCAAATATCCTTCACAGCCTTACTTGGGTGTAACACATAAATACGGAATTACTTCGTTGTATGGAGGCAGACTCAACATATCAGCAAAAGGAAATTTCTCTTTTTAAAAATGAATTGTTTGGGACTTCCCTGGCAGTCCCAAACTGGTTAAGACTCCGAGCTTCCGTGGCAGGGGGCGCAGGGGGCGCAATACCTGGTTGGGGAACTAGGATCCCGCGTGCTGCACGCGGGCCAAAAAAAAAAGAATTGTGTGGTGAGTAAGGCTTGTTGCCAAACCTAATCTTATTTTAATTAGACATTGCCACATCCTCTTTTTTTTTTTAAAAGATTTAATTTTATTTATTTTTGGCTGCACTGGGTCTTCGTTGCTGCACAAGGGCTTTCTCTAGTTGTGGCGAGCGGGGGCTACTCTTTGTGGTGGTGCGCGGGCTTCTCCTTGCGGTGGCTTCTCTTGTTATGGTGCACGGGCTCTAGAGCTCAGGCTCAGTAGTTGTGGTGCACGGGCTTAGTTGCTCCATGGCATGTGGGATCTTCCCGGACCAGGGCTCGAACCCATGTCCCCTGCATTGGCAGGCGGATTCTTAACCACTGCATCACCAGGGAAGTTCCACATCCTCTTAATATATATTTTCCTCTGGTGATAATTCACACCCCTTTTTCCCTTTTCTTTCTGACACCTTCCTCCTTTCTCTCTTCTCTGGGACCCTCACCTTCCTCACATGCCTAGAAGTCATCATTCCCGGAGGGACCATCCTCAGCACGGCTGTGCTGTCCTCTCTCCTGTACTTGCTCCTTCAAAGATTGCTTCAGTTCTCCTATTACTTTCGTTCTGGTATTCAACAAATACACATTAAGTTCCTACTATGTCTAAATACACATGATGTTGGGGAAATAACTGAACAAGTCGCGCATGGTATTGGCCCTTGCTGTTTCTGTATTTCCAGCTCTGTTCTTTCTCCTAAACACCCACATCCCATATCCAGTGTCTGCTCGGCATTTCCCTGTGACATCAGTGTCCGTCATCAACTCAAAAGTACCACCTGTGACTTCTGCGTCTCCATAAAACACCACATTTATACACGAAACTCAGTTCTGCTGAGTCTCTAAGATCGTAGGTGTTCCCCGCTTCCTAAGGTTGTCTACCCTCTTCCTCGAGGTTAGTCTCTCTGCAGGCTTTGGTTGCGTCACTCAGATCCCCAAGGCAGTGGGGAGCAAACCCGAAATCACAAAGCTCACTCTATAGACCGTGCACCTTGTGTTCAGTTATTTCTCCACCATCTGGCTTAATTTTTATAGATAATGATATCATCTGGCATAATAATAAATATAAATATATGTATATAAAATTTTAGCACATAGTAGGAGCTTAATAAATATTTGTTGAGTAAATGAGTGAAAACAAACCTGACTCAAAGCAAGGAAAATATACTGTTTCCCACCAGCCACCACTGCCTCCTCTCTCCTAGAAATAAAGGCCATCTAAGTGGCCTCTGAACTGTTTAGTTCATGGTAAGAAAGAGTCATGAGGCCCCTCCAGAGCTCTTGGAGAATCTAGTTCTAGTTTGGTCACAGACTCTGTCTTCCTGGTCCCCCTCTTCTCTTTCCTCCCCTTCCAGGCATATGTGTGTGTGTGTGTGTGTGTGTGTGTGTGTGTGTGTGTGTGTCTTGTCACAGCCCCAAGAATGCCTTGGCCTTTGTTTCCGGAATAACTGCTTATTTTGAGCCATTAGGAAGATAAATGACTTTATCTTAGCATTTACAGTACTTAGTACTTTTTCCCAGTCCTGCTGAGATTACATATGGGCGAGAACGGATGTGGTTTCTGCTGTGACTCTCAGGTTTCTTGCCTACCATCAATCATACCTCTCATTTTTCTGAATTTTTGAGGCTGGTGGACAGAGAAAGTCCGCATTCCAAGAGGAAGGATGCCTGTGAGTCCTCTGAAACCCTGCCAAACCTGTCTGACCGATCACTTCATGGGGACAGCAAGTCCCTCCTTTCTTAAGAAGAAGAATCTAAAGTTAAAAAGTAAAGGTTTCTGCTCAGAAGTTTGCTTAGGTCTGATTCTTTCACTTGCAAGGAAGAGTGACCAGCCCAAGCCAGCTCAGGGAGTTTATGTTGAGGATGCTAACGGAATAAGCTACCGACCCGAGCATTTACCACGTACCAGGCAGTGTTCTAAGCACTTTATGTGTGTGCACTCATGGAATTCTCACAACCACCTGTGAGTTGGTTACTAGTTTTATCCCCATTTTACAGATGAGAAAACTGAGGCACAGAGAGGTTAAGACTTTGTCAAGCTTACATAGCCCGTAAGTGGAGGGGCTGGACTTTGAGCTCAGGGACCTTGCAGAGTCCGTACTCCTAACCCCCATGCAGGACAGCCTCCCTGATTTCTCCCAGGGCTCCGGACAGGGATGGCAGCACAGCCGGGCCCCATGGAAAGAGCCAAGGCTCCTCACTCAGAGCTGTGCAGCTCGTCCACCTCTATCTGTCTGTCTGTTTCTCATGGCCTCTTACCTCCCTGTGCATGCCTCCTCTGCCCTCCTGCCTCAGCACTCAGCTTCCTCTGCTCCAGCCTCCACCCAGCACAGAAACTCCAGCGTTTGGTCCAATGACCACAGCGAACTAGCAGCTCCTCTTTGGATCTCTTAACTCAGTTTCCCAGTGGAGTCATCTGATTGGTCCAACTTGTCATTCTGTACCAGACCCAGGTCTGGCTCCTGGTCTGTCTGCTGATGGGCCCTGTTAGGGCAGGTCCCCACTCTGAACCCATCAGACACGGCTGGGAAGTGGCATCACCTGCTCCTCAGGACACCTACTCCAAAGGATAGTTGCCGTAGCACTCAGGGTTTATGCCACCCGTGCAGAACTGTAATGTCATAGTACCTTGAATTTTGGCTTGTTTATTAGTCTTATCTCTCTCCAACTAAAGAGAGGAAAGGGACTGTGTTTTGTACCTCTTACCCGTGCCCCCGCTGATGACCCCGTCATCCAGAATATTTGTTAAGCTGCAGCATCCCAGGCCCCACAGCAAACCTACTGACTCAGTCTTGGGATGAATGAAGCTCGAGCGTCTCTTCTCCCAGCAGGTGCCCAGGTAATCGTGATACCAGCCTGGTCTAGGAACCACTGCCCCAAAGCTGGCAGTGCTTCGGGAAATATATGTTCAAAGCTGATGGGCCTCCGGGGACCACATCACGTTGGAAGGAGCCTCTGTTCTGCTTAATTTGACATCTTCTGGTCTGATGGGCTCCAGAGCCAGGCCTCCTTTGGATTCCCATCCTTCGCTATTTCCCAGCTTAGGCAGGTAACGTCATTTGCTGAGCCCATTTATAGCTTTTTAGAATGAGAATCTACTTCATGTGATTTTTTAGGAGAGTTAAACTCAGTAATAGAGATGAAAGGAAAAGCTGGCTTCCCTCCCTGCCTCTCGTTCTTTGTAAAGAAATGTAACACATGCCTTTCAATGTTCTTTTCAGCTATGCAGATATAATGTTGTCCCTAACAAGAACTGGGTTTCAGTACCTCTTGTCTGTTTTTTCTTACGATCCAACTAAACATGCAGGTAAAGTTTCTTGTCCTTTTTTCCAGTTGCCTTGTTTCGTGATTTAACTCTATGACTTGGATAGCATTATTTTCTCCTGTGAGGCATACTGCTGATACACACGCAGTCTGTGTCATCCATGGTGGTGGGGATGGGATGTATTGGGCTGACGCCTACAAATACATCCTCATAGGAGGATGGGGTGAGACGTGGACGTGGGGAGGTAGGGGTGTGCAGGAAAATCTCTAAACTATTGCTGTTTTTAATTTCTGGAACTTTATAATTTATTGCATTTAAAATATAACTGTATTTGTTTTGAACGTGTAGAAGGGATGTTTTCTTCTGGATTCATTTAAATGTGTTTGAACATTAAAGCCTGACCTTTTTTCTTTTAACATCTTTATTGGAGTATAATTGCTTTACAATGGCGTGTTAGTTTCTGCTTTATAACAAAGTGAATCAGCTATACCTATACATATATCCCCATATCTCCTCCCTCTTGCGTCTCCCTCCCACCCTCCCTATCTCACCCCTCTAGGTGGTCACAGAGCACTGACCTGATCTCCCTGTGCTATGCGGCTGCTTCCCACTAGCTGTCTATTTTACGTTTGGTACTGTATATGTGTCCATGGCACTCTCTTACCTTGTCCCAGCTTACCTTTCCCCGTCGCTGTGTCCTCAAGTCCATTCTCTATGTCTGCGTCTTTATTCCTGTCCTGCCCCTAGGTTCTTCAGAACCATTTTTTTTTTTAGATTCCATATATATGGGTTAGCACACGGTATTTGTTTTTCTCTTTCTGACTTACTTCACTCTGTATGACAGTCTCTAGGTCCATCCATCTCACTACAAATAACTCAATTTCGTTCCTTTTTATGGCTGAGTAATATTCCATTGTATATATGTGCCACATCTTCTTTAACCATTCATCTGTCGCTGGACACTTAGGTTGCTTCCATGTCCTGGTATTGTAAATAGAGCTGCAGTGGACATTGTGGTACATGACTCTTTTTGAATTATGGTTTTCTCAGGGTATATGCCCAGTAGTAGGATTGCTGGGTCGTATGGTAGTTCTATTTTTAGTTTTATTAGGAACCTCCATACTGTTCTCCATAGTGGCTGTATCAATTTACATTCCCACCAACAGTGCAAGAAGGTTCCCTTTTCTCCACACCCTCTCCAGCATTTATTGTTTGTAGATTTTTTGATGATGGCCATTCATTCTGACTGGTGTGAGATGATATCTCATTGTGGTTTTTTTTTTTTGCTGTACGTGGGCCTCACTATTGTGGCCTGTCCTGTTGCGGAGCACAGGCTCCGGACGGGCAGGCTCAGCGGCCATGGCTCACGGGCACAGCCACTCTGCGGCGTGTGGGATCTTCCCGGACTGGAGCACAAACCCGTGTCCCTTACATCGGCAGGCAGACTCTCAACCACTGCGCCACCAGGGAAGCCCCTCATTGTGGTTTTGATTTGCATTTCTCTAATGATTAATGATGTGGAGCATTATTTCATGTGTTCGTTGGCAATCTGTATGTCTTCTTTGGAGAAATGTCTACTTAGGTCTTCTGCCCACTGTTGGATTGGGTTGTTTGTTTTTTTGATATTGAGCTGCCTGAGCTGCTTGTAAATTTTGGAGATTAATCCTTTGTCAGTTGCTTCATTTGCAAATATTTTCTCCCATTCTGAGGGTTGTCTTTTCATCTTGTTTATGGTTTCCTTTCCTGTGCAAAAGCTTTTAAGTTTCATTAGGTCCCATTTGTTGATTTTTGTTTTTATTTCCATTTCTCTAGGAGGTGGGTCAAAAAGGATCTTGCTGTGATTTATGTCATAGAGTGTTCTGCCTAGTGTTTTCCTCTAAGAGTTTTATAGTGTTTGGCCTTACATTTAGGTGTTTGGCCTTACATTTAGGTCTTTAATCCATTTTGAGTTTATTCTTGTGTATGGTGTTAGGGAGTGTTCTAATTTCATTCTTTTACATGTAGCTGTCCAGTTTTCCCCGCACCACTTATTGAAGAGGCTGTCTTTTCTCCATTGTATATTCTTGCCTCCTTTATCAAAATTAATGTGACCATATGGGCCTGGGTTTATCTCTGGGCTTTCTATACTGTTCCATTGATCTATATTTCTGTTTTTGTGCCAGTACCATATTGTCTTGATTACTGTAGCTTTGTAGTATAGTCTGAAGTCAGGGAGCCTGATTCCTCCAGCTCCGTTTTTCTTCCTCAAGGTTGTTTTGGCTATTTGGGGTCTTTTGTGTTTCCATACAAATTGTGAAATTGTTTGTTCTAGTTCTGTGAAAAATGCCAGCAGTAGTTTGATAGGGATTGCATTGAATCTGTAGATTGCTTTGGGTAGTAGAGTCATTTTCACAATGTTGATTCTTCCGATCAAAGAACATGGTATATCTCTCCATCTATTTGTATCATCTTTAATTTCTTTCATCAGTGTCTTATAGTTTTCTGCATACAGGTCTTTTGTCTCCTTACGTAGGTTTATTCCTAGGTATTTTATTCTTTTTGTTGCAAAGCCTGATCTTTAAGTCATGGCTTTTCAGGAAGAAGTGAAAACGAAGTACATACACCTTTAATTTGTAAAAATACCCTATTTGATTTTTAATTGAGCCTTTTTAAAAAAGTGCTTTGTGTTAGTATTATTTTTTTCTGTTTGAATAAGTCAGATCTTAAAAACTCATTAAAAGATGAGACCTAGTGTCCATAATTAAGTCTGGGACAATCAGATGGAAATAGAAAATAAGTAACAGGATGTCAGCTCTGTGAATGTGATGTAAGTTCCCTTCCTGAACAGTAGGCCTAAGGAAGGGCCTGTAGGAAGAAGATAGAACAGGCCTTGTCTGGGGTGGAGGCTAAGAATTCCCTTCTAGGAAGGGGCAGAAGCTATTTCTTCTAAAGTAAATGGCCCACAGAAAAGTGGGCAGAGTTTGTAGATTGAGGGTAAGTGCAGGAGTGGTAGAAAATCTCTACCCTGGAAGCAGGAAGCCCCAAGGAAATTTGTTCATGAACTCCACTCTGATTTTCCTGTTCCCAAGTTCCAGCTGACTCAGCCATCTCATGTAAGCTGGAGATGGGCAGCTAACATTACCAGTCCCCTCAGTAAGCCAGTCTTTGGTATCAGATGTGCAAAAGAAGCAGCAGAAGAACCTGTCACATCCTCACCTATTTGGATAATTGAGTTATGTATGGAATGTGTATACCAAGGTCATTGGAAATAAGCTGAGAAGTGGGCCCTGAGAATTTATTTTTCTTTACAATTAGATCTATTAGAATTTATTCTTCACCATGTTTCTCTTTTACTTAGGTCCACCATTTTACGTTCCAGATGCTGAAATTAGAACATTGTTTGGTAAGTTACAGACATGTGCTGTAACTTTTGAAATAAAGTCAACAGTTAACTGTTTTGAGCTATTAGCAAACTATTAATATCTAGAAGTATATAAAATTTAAAAGTCAGAAGCCAGTTAATTGGAGACTATTATATCCAAAAAAGGAACCCATCTCTGTAATAGGACTTTTTAGCTAAATGGTATGCTTATGTTAAAGACATCTGAATTCTTCTACAGAGATGGTATGTTTATTTTAGCTCTTAGGAGTTATAAGTGATAATAACAATTCAGAGTGCAGAAAATTTACCCTTAATATTTATTTCCCCATGTTCATTAAAAAGAAAGAAAAGATCTTCAGTACACACTCTTTTAAAAACCATCTGATATGTTTTTAGAACTGGTTGCATTCTTCATAAAGTTTTAACTTGTCACACTTTCTTTTTGTTTCAGGTTCAGTGTGCAATATTCATTGTCTGGAGAAGGTTGATGCTTTTGAAGAAGGACATAAAAGTTGGGGAATTGACTACATTATTGAAAAGTTATATCTATTTATAGAAAAGTAAATGAGACGTAAATAGAAGCAAGTAATATCAACATGTTTTTGAGCAATTGAAAATTGTGCTAAGGCATGAAAATATAATAGGTGACTTTTGGAAAAAAATTCTTCACAAATCACATCACAGATCTTTGCTCAAAAATGCTTATAACTTTTTAGGAAAAAAAACATGTACTTTGGAAAAGAGACTGATTGGGGGACGAAAGATTATACCTGTGTGTCTTACGTACAGATTGCAAGAATTTTTTACAATCAGCATGTATTACTTGTATAATTAAAGAATAAAAGAAAAATATAATGCATATAACTTAAATATAATAGACAGAAACATTGGCATTCTTTACGAAATTTAGAACCATTGAGTAAATGTAACACTTTAATGGGGTCCAAGGTAAAAGATAATGGTCTAAGACATTACATAAACATTAATTTTTACTGTAAACCCTCATATTGTACTCAATCCTAGCACTCCTTTTCACATTTTTTTCCTTATATAATTTTATATATGGCAGAATGAAGAAATAAACTTTTAAATTAATGAAATTAACCAATCTATATGGAAAAAATATTTTTCCCAAACTGTAAAAAGTATCTTTAAAAGTTGTTTTCTGTGTTTGGCAGTTTTTTGTTTCTCGTAATTTAATCTTGTTTAAATGATAGTCTTATGAAGTGCAGTGTACTTAGGGCTGGATTCATGTCTGTTCATTATGAAAGTTTAGATTCAAAACTTTTCAGTTTTTCATTAAAAATCACATTTTGATAAATCAGACATTCCTTTCTTACTGCACTACCTAATATTTAAATGATTTAGATTGTTTAGCTCATGTTAATGGGATGGTGTGTATTATAAAAATTATTTCATTGTGTGTTTATGAAAATTTCAGAAACTTTGAAATCTCCAGCGTCTCACTTTCAACCATACATCTCCAGCTCATTTTTCTGTGTGTGCTCAAAACCTTCGAGCCTGCACCACTTTCCCCTCCCCACCAAATCCCTCACCCCTGAAGCCAAGCACGTGGGGCATGAGTTGTGAAATTAGATAGGTGGTCAGAGTGGGTGCTGGAAGACCAGGTGCCCTTGGGGGAGAGCAAAGCTGGAGACCAGAACCCAGGTTGGGTCCAAGGAACCACACAGGTGATAGAGATCTGCCTGTTAAGGAGGTGCCCGGAGGCTGCCTGAAACTCAAAGCCCACCAACCCAGGAGGGATTCAGGTTCGTAATGGTAGCAAGCTTTTGCTCCTGTAAGCTCACAAGCCCATGCTAAAGCGCCTACAGTCTGCTCCTTCTCTGTTCAAAGGTTGCACCTCTCCTCCCGGACTGAGATGCTTCTATGTGGCTTGCTCTCTTCCTTTCTCTCGTCATTGTCAGGTACAATCTGAGATGTAACTGTGTTACATCTTTCTCTCATTATTGTCAGGTACAATCTGAGATGTAACTGTGTCATTGGACTCGTTCTGGGATTCCTTCTCAACTGCATGTATGTGGCATGTCTTCCCACACTTGCAAAACCAGCAGTCCATGTGCCTAAGCACTAACTCCCTCCCCCAGACTCCTCAGCCTGTCGCCTTCCGCCCCATCCTCTCTGCTGTAACCACCCTGAGCTGGGTCTCCATTTCCCCCGCTCTGCCGCGTGGTCCTTTGCACAGGAGTCAGCCACTGACCACAAGATGTATTCTTCAAATCCTTTGCTTCCACAGGCCTCAGGGCTTGTTCTAGGTGGAAGGAGGAAGAGATGGTCATGCTATTCCAGGACCCTCTAAGTAAGAAGTATTGGAGGGAAGCACAGAGGAAATCCATGGAGACTTCGCCATGGAGGAGGGATGATTCTTCATAGGAAACTCAGAATGTTAGAGTTAAGACTTAGGGCATCGCTTCTTTTTTTTTTTTTAATTTATTTTTGGCTGCGACGGGTCTTAGTTATGGCACGCGGGATCTTCGTTGTGGTGCGTGGGCTTCTCTCTGGTTGTGGCGTGTGGGTTTTCTCTTCTCTAGTTGTGGCGCGCAGGCTCCAGGGCACGTGGGCTCTCCAGCTGAGGCACACGAGCTCAGTAGTTGTGGCACGTGGGCTTAGTTGCCCTGCGGCATGTGGGATCTTAGTTACCTGACCAGGGATCCAACCCACGTCCCCTGCATTGGAAGGCAGATTCTTTACCACTGGGCCACCAGTGAAGTCCCCAGGGCATTTCTCTTATTAATCAGTGTATATATGCGACGAGGATTGCACTATATAAGGTATTTGAGAAACCTTTCAACATTGACTCTAGAGATAAGCAAGTGCTATTTTCCTAGCAATACTTCCTATAAATACTAGAGAATCATCAAAGGAAAGGTATAACATTGGAGTTTGCTGCCTGTAAGTAGTATCCTTTTAAGTATTCATTAGTTTGTCCATTTAAAAAACATGTATTGACTCCTGCTGTGTACCAGGCATGCGCTAGGTAGGCACTGCGGATATGGTTCCTGCTCTCCTAGAACTTAGTTTCTGTCTTCAGAAAAAGAAAGAAAGGATGAAGATAAAGAGCAATTTTAAGATTGGATAAAAAGAAACTGGACTCTACACTTGGTAAAGTACAAAAAGGACAAGTGAAAAGGGAAGGGACGGTGTGGGTTGGGTTGACAGGAACGCTGGAAGAGAATTTGTGTTTAACTCCATGGAGAGGCAGCAAACAGTGAAGAAAATGATTGCTAACGATGCCCAGCTAGAATGTGGGGATCCTCAGTGTGAAAGACGCAAACCTACTTGTGTTTAGTTCAGAAGTTTTGTGTCACTGAGAAAGCTTTAACTCTGATCAAACGCCACAAAATTACATTTCCATACTTTAAATTTACCAATTAGAGTCTTGACAGCAAATCGTCAGGGTTAATTGTCAGTGTATGTGCCACAATGCTTTCCAGAACCGCTTTGCTAACTACCAAGTGGCAGAGCGATGACTGTGAACATTCTTAAATAAGTCGTATTTATTGCAGATTTGTCTGGTTTACCTCGCTAAACACCGCCAGCCTCTTGGTGCAGTACTACTGGTTGCCGCACGGGGACAGCACAGGATCAAGAAGAAGAAGGCAGGCTACTCACCAAGCAGAGCTCCTCTCTACTGAGAATCACACTCAATGGCAAGACGTCGCTGAGGGGTGGGGTAGAAGCTCCGTCACAGTCAGCAAGGAGTTGGGGGTCTTTGGATTCGTTTTAAAACAATGTTGGAGCAGAGGCAAGTTAGAAGCACCTTCAAGCATCAATGAAATCCGTATGAAAAGCATCTTGAGAAGGTAATTAATCACAGACTTGGTCTAGATCTCTGTTCCCCGCAGTAACCGCCAGCTGCATGTGGTTACTGAATGGAATTAGGATGTGCTGTGGGTTTGAAATACATACTGGACTTTACTTAGTACTAAAAAAAAAAAAAAAGAGTAAAATATCTCTAATAATTTTTACAGTGATTACATGTCATAAGGATATCATTTGGGATATTTTGGATGAAATAAAATACGCAATTAAATTCATTTTATTAGTTTCTTTTTTTCCTTTTTAAAATGTGGCTACTAGAAAATTTAATATTCTATACATGGCTCTCATTATATATCTTTTAGTACTAATTCTAAAAATATTCCATTTTTAGATGGGATTTAGATTTCCTGAATGTTTTTCTTGACTTAAGGATGACTTCAGAAAGTAATTTCTATTTGGAATGAAAATGTATTGTAGTCTGAAATTATAATATTAAGTTGGTTACTGTGTCCCAATACACAGATAATCTTTGAATCTTGTAACACTGCATAAGAAAATGTTCTTTCTTGTCTTACATTAAAGCTTCCTCCAGGGGATTTAATGCGATAAAAATCCCTTGTTTTCTCAGAAGTCTAGCAAATAAGAGGGTGAATGATCACGGTAATTATCTCTAAATGAGGAGAAGTGATCTGATAAGTGGTTTTGCCAAAGACAATGTTCACGTGATCCATTGAGGGGAGACTCCTGAAAATGATTGCTTGTAGTACCACAGCGATTCCTGAGAGAGATTGTGCTATCTCCTGTTTGAGGATCTTTGAACATATTGTAGATTCTCTGTGCTTTCCATATTGATTGAGGTGGAAAGAATTTAACCTGCTGTCATGTGTGGGACTGTCATATCACAGTGATTCTCAAACTTGGCTGCACGTGATAAGCCCCTAGGAAGCTTTAAAAAAATCCCAGCTGCCCAGCCCACACCCTGGACAAATTAATCTTTGGAGGATGAAACCCAGGTATTTACCATGTGCAACCAAGTTTGAAAAGACTGGTATAGTTAAGAGTGTGGGCTCTGCAGTCAAATCCTGGCCACTTCCTAGCCACGTGACCCTGGGTAAGAAACTTAACCTCTACAAACACTATGGTAGAAAATGGGTGATGAAAGTAACACACCTAGTAGGATTGTCATGTGGTTTAAATAAGATAACCTATGGAAACCACTTAAAAGAGGGCAGCCATGGAGTAAGTTTATTATGAACTAATAGCTTTCTTCTTTCATATTAATTTCTCTGGGAGACATTCCCAGCCATAGTCCCCGCCTTGACACAAATTCATCTAGTGGATTGCATGTATTTTCCTATAACATTGCTTCATTCATACATAAATTCATTTTACAAGTAGTCATGAAGCATCTACTGTACTCCGAGAGTGATAGAAGACCCAAAGGAAGTACGTGCACCTGCCTCACCCCCTTGGATTTTAATTTCCCTTGTACGTCTGTGTTTTCCCAGTCAGATCATAAGCATCGTGAGCTCTGAGACCAGGTTTCATGCCTGGCCAGCCCCAGGCCCCAGCACCCAGCGCTGCCGACGGGAAACTGCAGGGCACTCTGCTGGGTACCAGGGAGCAACCCGCTTGTCCTCAATATGTATGTTTCCTCAAGTGTAAATTGGAGATAGTCCATCCATGACTGTTGTGAAGATTACAGGTCTGACCACGCGCTGTGGATACAGCTTGTCAGTGTCCACTGTCAGACCCTCAGGATGCAGTGCCCACCAGGGGGCAGCAGGTCTCGGCCGAGCGGCCGGCCGCCGTCGACGTCAGGACCAGCGCCCCGCCCCGTGACCGTGACCCCGGGCGGCGCGGGGGCAGCGTACAGCTCCGCAGGCTGCCGGGGCGGCGGGAGTCCTTCAGGCCGCGCGATGGGTGCCGAGGCTTCCGGGAGCGGGCCAGCGCTGCGGGAGCTGGTGCGCGAGGCCGAGACCAGCCTGCTCGAGTGCAAGGTGTGCTTTGAGCGGTTCGGCCACCGCCAGCAGCGGCGCCCACGCAACCTGCCCTGCGGCCACGTGGTCTGCCTGGCCTGCGTGGCCGCCCTGGCGCACCCGCGGACGCTGGCCCTCGAGTGCCCCTTCTGCCGGCGAGCCTGCAGGGGCTGCGACACCAGCGACTGCCTGCCGGTGCTGCACCTCCTGGAGCTCCTGGGCTCCGCGCTGCGCCCGGCCCCAGCGGCCCCGCGCGCCGCCCCCTCCGCCCCCGGGGTCCTCACCTGCCACCACGCCTTCGGAGGCTGGGGGACCCTGGTCAACCCCACTGGGCTGGCGCTGTGTCCTAAGACGGGGCGGGTCGTGGTGGTGCACGACGGCAGGAGGCGTGTCAAGATCTTTGACGCGGGGGGAGGATGTGCGCATCAGTTTGGAGAGAAGGGGGACGCTGCTCAGGACATTAGGTATCCACTTGACGTCACCGTCACAAACGACTGCCATGTGGTTGTCACCGACGCCGGCGACCGCTCCATCAAAGTGTTTGACTTTTTTGGCCAGATTAAGCTTGTCATCGGAGGCCAGTTCTCCTTGCCTTGGGGTGTGGAGACCACCCCTCAGAATGGGGTCATGGTAACTGATGCGGAGGCGGGGTCCCTGCACCTCCTGGAAATCGACTTTCCAGAAGGGGTCCTCCGGAGAACTGAACGGTTGCAAACTCACCTGTGCCATCCCCGGGGGGTGGCGGTGTCCTGGCTCACCGGGGCCATTGCGGTCCTAGAGCACCCCCTGGCTGTGGGGACCGGGGCCTGCAGCACCACGGTGAAGGTGTTCAGCGCAAGTATGCAGCTCATCGGCCAGGTGGATGCCTTTGGGCTGAGCCTCTTTTTCCCCTCCAAAATAACCGCCTCCGCTGTGACCTTTGATCACCAGGGGAACGTGATTGTTGCCGATACTTCTAATCTGGCTGTCCTATGCTTAGGAAAACCTGAGGAGTTTCCAGTACTGAAGCCCATCATCACCCACGGTCTTTCCCATCCTGTGGCACTGACCTTTACCAAGGAAAATTCTCTTCTTGTGCTGGACAGTGCAGCCCATTCTATAAAAGTCTATAAGGTTGACTGGGGGTGATGGTGGGAGTCTTGGGGCCTGGCATCAGACGCCCTGGAGCTGCCACTGCTGAATTGTTGAACCCTGGATAAATTACTTAATCTCATCTGTTCAACAGAGATAATTATACGTGCCTGGTAGACTTACAAAGGTTGGGATAATTATTAAAGGATAATAATTAAATCTACGATTTATGGATTATGTACTCCCTGTGCTAAGAAATTTGCTAATATTAGCTCCTTTAATCCTTACAATTACCCAATTTCTATTATGAATCCCATTTTAGAGATGAGAAAACTGAGACCCAGAGAGCTTAAGTGATTTCCCCAAGGTCACATTTACTTACTATGACAGTCACAAATGGAACTCAATTCTGACTCCAAAACCCCTTGCTCTTAAATAAGATAACAGATGTGGAAAAATATATGTGGGTGTATATTGTTGCTATGTGTACTCTATTTACAGGTAGCTATTTAGTTAGATGCACAGAGAAAGGAGACTTTATAGAGTTCAAGAGAAAAAGGATTTTGTGGTGGACATCAGTTTAGTTCAACTTGCAGTTCCTTTGGTGGCTCATTAGATGGAGTTACTGTGGATCCTGAGTTACTTGAATAAGAAAAACTATTGAAATTGCTTATTCAAAAGGTCAACGCGTATCTTAGTACCTGTATCTCCTCCGCTGTAGGTACTCAGGAAATACTACTTGGTTTGTTGAGAAAGGCTTGTGTTGACGTAAGTTCTAAACTCCTGCGGAACGCTCTACCCCTATACTCTGTGTTAGAGGGCTGGATGTTATTTCTGTTCATGTTAATAAAGAGATAAGTCACCACAATCAGTTCATGGCAGAAATGATTTTGCCTGCCTTTTTATGATCAGTGGTAACCTGAAGCACTTTGGTGATGGGGTTTTTCTCTGTCCAGTTTAAATCTGTCCCATGTGTTGCAAACACTGTGTACTCAATAAACAATTCCCTTGATCCTGAGTCAGCATTTAGCCACTGGTAAACAGTTAAATACTTCTTGAATTGAAATATAGCCTTGACCAAGGTAATTCCTGCTTCAACGTTGCAATTGATTAAGTGAATAGGTGGAAATTTCGGGTGAAGTGGCCAGTTCTTTGTAAGTTGTGTGTGTTTAGCTAGTGTAAACATTTCAGAGTTGAGGGCTGTTGGAATAGTACCAAATAACTGACACCTCAGAAGCAGCAGAAAAAATTTTTTCTCAGGGAGAAAATATTGGTTCTGAAAGGTGAGAGTTTGTTTTAGGTAATAGCTGATGCTTTATCAGCAATAGGCTTCTATTTTACAAAGCATTTTAATAGATAGAATGTACATTCTAGGAATAGCCCCCAAATTATGAATAAGATTAAGTTTGAATAAGTTTGTCCTGAAAGAGTGAGCTTGGCTCCCGTGCCAGTCCACAGAAGCCCATTTTGCTTCAATGCGCCCATCATGCAGTGCTAATAAGATTTCAGGTACCCTGGACTGATCACCATTTGTAAACGCATTCCAGATAGGGATTCTGGGAACAGCCCCAAGCCCTCACGCTCACCCAACCCTTAGAAATCGCCTTTGGGTCTGTGACATCACAGATATTCTGGGTTGCGTAACAAGAAAAGTTGTCTCAGGCGGAGATACGGGTTCAGACTTGGTCATTTGTGAGTAGGGCAACCGTGGATTGACCTTAAAAACATTTTCCTCGGGAACAATGACATTTTATTATTATTTTTTATTTATTTATTTTAAATCTTTTATTTTTTATAAATTTATTTTATTTATTTGTTTGGGTGCGTTGGGTCTTCGTTTCTGTGCAAGGGCTTTCTCTGGTTGCGGCGAGCAGGAACCACTCTTCATCGCGGTGCGCGGGCCTCTCACTGTCGCGGCCTCTCCTGTTGCGGAGCACAGACTCCAGATGCGCAGGCTCAGTAGTTGTGGCTCATGGGCCCCATTGCTCTGCAGCATGTGGGATCTTCCCAGACCAGGGCTCAAACCCGTGTCCCCTGCATTGGCAGGCAGACTCTCAACCACTGCACCACCAGGGAAGCCCCAACAATGACATTTTAATGGCCTCCGGGTCAGTTGAGCCAATCAAGGCACCTTCTCCTATTTGGAATTATCAGTGGCATCGTATTTGCCTATAGAGCTGTGCGTATGTCCTTTTCAGGCCACGTGTGGTCTATGCAGCATGTGTGGAAATATCACTTGTTACCATGTGGATTACCCAACCGGAAGAATGGGGCATGAGTTCCTAAAATGATGTGGGAGCGAATCAGAGAGGTGATAACAAGTGACCTTGTTAACGGCTGCCTCTACTTGGCACATGAACAGGCTCGGGAGTGGGTGCACATGCTGAAGGAACAGGTTCAGTAACCCGCAAGGCAGATGCTAACTTCACCTTCTGGGCTGTGTTCTTTAAAGCAAGCTGGTTAAAGGGCTCAAACCATGCCCCACTGAACTCCAGGTTGTTAGAGGAATTGGAGAGTCTGAGGTAGGCAGGAGGAAGTAATCACAGCAGAAAGTAAACGGTTCCAAGGTGATGGAGGAGAGTTGGAATGACTCTCCAGAGACCAGAGACCAGGGGTAAATGGAGAAGGAGAAGGAACAGACTTTTCCTGAATGTCCCCCTCAGTCATGTGCCCTTAGGCCAGCACTGCCCACCCCGCGCCACCTGGTGAATCCGGAAAAGCAAGCAACGGCACACTCAGCGGCGCTCACATCACCTTCCATCTGTTCTAGTTCTGCTCGATACCTGATCCTTGGATTGTCTCCTGTTTTTGACCTTGTTCTGCCCTCTGGACTTGCCACCTGGACTTGATTTTCTCAGTCTTTTTCCTTGGCATTTTCTAAGGACTTTGGTTCAGCGTCATAAATCTTCCCTTAGCAAGACACACTCCGGATCCCAGAACCCAAAGCATCACCATTTTGCTTGTGCCTCGTCTAGACCTTTCCTGCTAAGTGGAGTGCAGACCTCATTGAAAGTGAATTATGTGCCTTTTGAGGAAGAAGCAGTATTCCATATACCTCAGAAAAGCGAGGAAGAACCCCTGATGATAGCAATTGAATCATCCTACACCTGCCGCAGAAAGAAGAGATGTAGACTGGTGGCTAGTGCTCTACTAGTAGTGACCACTGTGGTGGCGTGCCATGGTTAATAAGGACGTGAACTGTTTTCTTGAAGACTATGTAGAAAATATGATAAGGAGGCTGCCACAACTCACCACAGCTACCGTGCTGAACGATGATGGTGTCTGCTGTGCCCACGACCCCTTCTAAGGAAAACCTCCCCTCCCACAGGCCCCGCTGATGAGCCAGCCCTCGGCCACCATATTTCCTACTACCCGACCCCCTCCAGCAATAGCTGATTGGATTAGGGGTGCGCACCCAACTGAAGAATGGCCTGTTCATTAATGTCCCATCAAATATATTAATTAGACCAGGAAAGCGGCCTACAAATTGGCCTGGGATGAACAGGTTTTTCCAAAAAGGGGCAAGGAGTTCCAATTAGAGTCTTTTTATTGAGGCGGGGGTTGCCTGTTTCTTTTTTAATTGAAGTACAGTTGATTTACACTGTTGTGTTTCAAGTGTACAACAAAGTGATTCAGATATACATACATCCTTTTTTAGATTCTTTTCCCTTATAGGTTATTACAAAATATTGAGTATAGTTCCCTGTGCTATATAATCTATTTCCAGTTTCAAACCACTGATGGATAAATCTGGATGAACTGAAATTGGTGATATAGGAGGCCAATTCCATTACATTTTGGAGTTAATTTCCACAAAATTATACAGGCCCGTCTGGTGGACACTAAAATACAAATCTTTTTTTTTGTTTTTTAGATAAATTTATTTATTTGTTTGTTTTTGGCTGCGTTGGGTCTTCGTTGCTGTGCACGGGCTTTCTCTAGTTGTAGTGAGCGGGGGCTACTCTTCGTTGAGGTACGCGGGCTTCTCACTGCAGTGGCTTCTATCATTGCGGAGCGCGGGCTCTAGAACGCAGGCTCAGTAATTGTAGCGCACGGGCTTAGTTGCTCTGCAGCATGTGGGATCTTCCCGGACCAGGGCTCAAACCTGTGTGCCGTGCATTGGCAGGCGGATTCTTAACCACTGCGCCACCAGGGAAGCCCTAAAATACAAATCTTAAAATTAGTAATTTTTTTTCTCTGACAAATCAGTAAGAAATACTTTATATAAATTTGCTGGAAGCACTATTTGTACATGTCAGACACGTGAGGATAGCCAAATGCATTCTGATCATGGACGAAATTTATCAGTTCATGGAGTTTGTTTTTCTTTTTTGGTGATGTCTTTAGGTTTTAGCATTAAGGTTGTGCTGGCCTCATAAAATGAGTTGGGAAATGTTCCCTCCTCCTTTATTTCCTGAAAGAATTTGTGTGATATTGATGTCATTTCTTCTTAAATGTTTGATAGAGTTCACCAGTGAAATCTAGTGGCCTAGGAGATTTCTTGTGTGTGTGTGTGTGTGTGTGTGTGTGTGTGTGTGTCCAGAGTTTACAGTTGTTTTCTGTAGAAAGACGAGTTGGAGTTTACTCAGCCATACTGGAACAGGAAGTTTATCAATTAAAAAATAACTTTTAAATTTCTTTGATTTTTTTTGGCAAGCATTTATTCACTGAATATTTCCTGTGTGCTCATTTTGTGTTGAGCAAGGTGTGAAGCAGTGAGGACATGAAGGTTTCTAGGCACGGATGGTCTGCAGTGGAGATGGCCAAGCTAACCAGAAGAACACGGCACAGAAGTGTAAGTGCTCTGGAAAGCACGTGCTCAAGGCGCTAGGAAAAGTCAGCGCCCCAGATGGCCAGAACAGAGCCAGCATATTGGAAGAGATGATGTCACCCTAGAATTCCAGACTGATTAATGTCATAAATACTGGTCACTTCATCCAAAACAAACTAAACAGTTGTATTTAAGCCTGTGTTGTTTCTTCATTGTCCCGACATCACGGTCTACTTTTCTGTAGATGTAGCCAGTCGGGATTCTGGGACCATATAAAGAAGACAAAATGTCAGCTGTGTTTCTGAGCATCTGGGGGTACTTTCTGATATTTTTACATTTAGCTAAACACCACAGTAGTAAATTTAGTAATATCTGCCCGGGTCAAAAGTGCCCCATTTGAACAAAGCCTATCTATTATTAAATAAAATCCATCCCGCAGTGAAACATTTTATAATCCTCTCCCACGTTTAGTCCCCTTTCCCATCATCCTGGCAGCCACAGATTTTATGGGAGGAGGAGTCAAAGGGACATAACAAATACTTCACTAATTCAGAGACTCTTGTCGTTGGAGGCATCCTCCTGTCTCCTGTGCTCTTGACATCTCTCGATGCTCAGCACCTGCTTGTTGTTAAATCAGGACCTTGCCAGACATCTTGGCATGAGGGTGTTACTCAAGTCCTCCCGTCCTCCAGCTTCAGCAACTCAGGGGGCATCGCTCCCATGCACTAACCACAGGATCAGATAGAGGCAAAATATTGAAAATAAAGACATTGCAAGTTTTCACCTGGAGCTTTTTTTTTTTTTTGCTGTACGCAGGCCTCTCACTGTTGTGGCCTCTCCTGTTGCGGAGCACAGGCTCCGGACGCGCAGGCTCAGCGGCCATGGCTTACGGGCCCAGCCGCTCTGCGGCATGTGGGATCTTCCCGGACCGGGGCACGAACCCGTGTCCCCTGCATCGGCAGGCGGACTCTCAACCACTGCGCCACCAGGGAAGCCCCACCTGGAGCTATTTTTAATGAATCGGAAACCGTCTGTGAAAAGAGATCAGAAACAGTGACTCATTTCAGAGAACAGTGTTGGAGAAATAGGGAGCCTTAGAATAGTTTCGGCTCCAGGCACCCAGCACTTGGTCAGGATATTCAGAAAAGCTTCTCCAATTCTGATGGAAACCACCCTAAATAATGTATTGATTTGATGGGATATTTCACAACTGAGTTCAGAGATATTTTTTTTCTGCCAGGGCATGTGTTAAGTTGTCTATAAGGTCCTATTTTTGTTGTGAAACTTGCCAAATAATTTATGAATAGTATTTAGCACCATCTCTTCATGTAATCACCGTCAGTGAAAGGCTTCCTGTCAGATTGTGACCTTCACTTGGGTTCCACGCTCTCTCTTCCAGCCAGGTTAACTCATTACCGTCTCCCTCGGGGGAGAACGGGCTCCCACCTGCAGCTGTTCTGCTGGTACACTCTGAAGCTGGCTCCTACCCCATCAGGAGCAGTATTAGAAGCTTCTAGTTAGAGGTTTTCCTGCTGGTGCCTGGGGTCTGCCATCCGGGGTATAGGCCTCGCTGCTGGCTACCATCTAGGCTAAATCAGCGGCCTTGACTTAGCTCTTACCCTCAGCTCTGTCATCCCAACCTGGATACTACATCTTGGTTCCAGCTTTGCCCTCGCTCTGCTCTTTTAGGCTTCCTTCCCTCTGTCTCTAGCTGTGACCTACTGTGACACTTTCTTACCTAATGCTGTTAGCGACCATGGAATGTATGAGGTTGAAGTTTTTTGGACCATTACAGGGAAGGAGGCAGAGGATAAGAAAATAGCAAGTGGAAATGGTACCAAGAATGACTGGCTTCTCACTGGCTGCAGTGGCTCTACTTTGGGTACCATCCTTCAGTTCTTATGTAGCCTTATCTCATTGTCACTATAGCCTAGGAAATAGTTGTTGTTGGCGTTTTTACAGATGAGGAAACTGAGGCACAGAGAGGTTAAGTAAATTGCTGAAGGTCATACAGACAGAGAGTAGATAAACTAATCTCTTTGAGCCTTAGTTTCTTTCTGTAGAACGCAAATTTAATAGTACCAACTTTCTAGAGTTGTGAGACCTACATAAGTTTATACGTGTGCAGCAGAACACAGGGTAAGCATTCAAATAATTCTTAGCATTATTTTGAAGCATTATTTTGAAGCATTATTTTGCTTGAACCATTTGGGGGCAAGGCAATACCTCTGTTTTTAAGCATAGAAGTTAATGATTATGAAGCTTAGACCTGCAGGAAGCCATCTGTGCTCCGACATAGGGAGAGCCTGCCTGACAATGAAGCCCATAGAAAAGAAAGCAGAGCTGAGAGACTGAGGAAGATGACATCCATGTAGCATTGTTGAGTCCCCAATTTTTCTGTTCCCAAAGCTGGACGTAACCCTGGATGTCATGGTTATCTGAGCTGACAAACTCCCTGTTCTCCTGAAATAAGTTTGAGCTGGGTGTCTGTGACTTTCATCTAAAGGAGCCTCAAGAGAGTCCAAGGTAGAGGCTTCTAGAAAACATCACATATTACGAGGACTTTTCTTTACACCTTATGTCAAGTCAGCACAAAGCTGGTTTTCAGTCTATGCTCAGAGATCCACAATAGAAGAAAATGATTTGGCTCCCTTGAGTTTTGAGTGGGTTGTCAAACTACTAATAAATTGTTTGACTTTTTTGAGAACTGGGAGGAGAGTCGCCTGATACCAATTGAAAGGATTTTTTTGAATTATCAGAGCTCCTTTGATACATAAGATTTTAAAGTTTGGTAGAATCATAGAAATGTTGATGTCTAAGTCCCTTACTTTCCAAATGAGTAAATTGAAGCCCGGAGAGGTTAAGTAACTTGGACAAGTGATTAATCTTCTTAGGAGAAAAACCAGAATTCTAAACCTTGCTGCTGTTTGAATTCTCTCTGATTTTGGATTTTCAGCAACATAAGCTGCACACAGCATTTTTTTCTACAGAGATATGCAGAATTGGAGAGAGTCAGCAGCTGATGTCAGCTCTCCTGACTCCTAACCTAGTTTGGTTTTCCCATTGTATCTTGCTTCTTCCTATAAGTAAACACTTTTCTCGTAACCACCATTTTTCCTTATCATACTATAACGTATATAAGCATGTGACAAATATGTAGAGTAGAATTCTAGCCCTACAGGATGTTACTAGAATGGGGGTAATATGGAAAAAGAGGTTCTGTATTTAAATGAATTTATGAGTTAAATGGGTTTCTTTATTGCAGTAGATCTCAAAGCCATTAATAAGCTATTTTGTGCTATAAATTGCAAAATATAGGGAATGGTTAGAAACAGGATACAGTGTTTTCCAAACTGATCTGACCCCAGGTCTGCTGTTATGGGTAATGCTGTATTAGAAGCCTGAATTTTCACATTTCTTTTCCAAGGCTGAATATCTGCCTTTTCCCATAATTCCATTCTGCCCTTTTCTTTGGTGTTCTTTCTGGGTCTCCAGTTTTTAATTCTTACCTTCTATTCTAATCCTCCCTCCCAGCCTTCTGTCCCCCCCAAGTTTCTACATTTGGTTGCTTTTCTGGTTTTAATTCTCCTTCTCAGTCTCTTTGTGTGTGGCCTTTATCTGGGGGGGTAAAAAGCTATAATGAGACAATGTCTCTGGCGGGTTTAAGGAAGAATGACCAACTTGGGCTCACTCAGATCAGCCTTGACTTAATTGTATCTCAGTATTCCCACACCCTCAGGTGGGCTTGTGGGAAAGATACCGTCAAGGGCTTGCCCAGAAGTGCCACGAGAGCCACTGTCCCCCTTGTTGAATTCTCCTTGTCTTTGCAGGCACAAGGCCAGCAGCGGAACGTCTCTGCAAATTATCCAACCATCCAGACGCTCTCTCCAGACATCAGGTAAAACACCCAGTTACACCTCTGCATTTAGCTTCTTCTCTCCTGATAAGGCACCACTCTGTGCAGGATGGCATTTACGCTTCGACGGGAAGAATCAGCCTCCCTGATTAAGACCTGAAGCAATTATCACTGAGTACGTTGCTGTCTTTTATCTTTCCCAAGTGTTCTTCTGTGTTTTCTACATTTGCCTTGTTGTGTCCACAAAATTCTAGCAGTAATTTTGAGCATGTTTTACACATGGGTATGATTTCTCTTCATTTACAGTTTTTACACTTAAAATCCCCTAATTTTCAACGTTCTTCACAGACCTCACAGCAGAGTTTCAAGTAGTACCGTGCTTCTTCTGTAGGATAAACAGTGTCAGAACCAACATTCACGCTGATCCAATTAAATAAATACCTCGTGATGTTTCTCCTTCTCACACTTTTTCCCCCAGCATTTTCCACATTCATTCTGAAACTGCGATGCATTCTATGCAAATCTCTCTTTTGAGGAGTTTCAGGTCTGTGGCCTCACTGTGGAGACCACAAAGCCAAACAGTCCATTTCCAAGGCCAGGTGTGAATTATTGACAGGTGGCGCTTTGGACAAACTTTATACTCATCAATGTTCATTTCAAATTTTGATACAATCTATAAGAGTAAATCAGAAAATATATTCTGAAATGTTGATGGTAAGTATACTTCTAGTGTTTTCTGCTTTAATGGCTTTCCTAGAGACATACATACCTCTTTTACTCTTTTATCTTGAATCAGACCTTCCTATGGCTGATTCTTGCCACACAGTGCTGTCAGCTAGCAGCTGATCACGTGTCATCTTTAAGCATTGTGGTGTGTGTTGGGATTTGTTTGTAAGGAACGTTAAACTCTGATTGGCACATTGGTAGAGAACTGTGACCAGCCAGCAGAATATCCCGTGTACCCCTCTCCCAGCCTTGCCTCTGGGACTCACCAAATGGTGATACCCACTGCCTACTCATAAGGCACTCTCACAGGTGCAATTGAAGGAAACTATAGCAGAAATGACGCCTGATCTGATAACACCTAGATCCAGGAAAGAAGAAGCTAAAGAAGGTTACTTCTGCTATGTACCTGAGACTCAGGTAACCTGATAAGTACTACGTGGCTGGCCATTAGTTTAAATAAATTACTTGTTTGGTCTCAGGTATCACATCAAGGTGTTAAATTTAATCTCTAAAGACTTATGTGGTTTGGACTCAGAATGTTGGGTAAACACAACTTCTTTCCCTTCTCGTGTTGCATCTAAACTCTATAACTGACCCAGATTTAAGGACTTGGCTGGGACAAGGAAAATTCCACAGGAAAATGTGAGGCAGAGTCTGGATTAAGTTCAGGATGTTTCCAGTTCTGGTCTGGCCCTTGATAGTGTAGCTTGTCCAACTTTCCTGGTTTTCTGTCTCTCTTGGGATCTGAATGAAACCTGAAAACCTTGGACAGTAGAGCGTCGGACTTTGACCATGAGAGTCTGGGGTTGGAGTCTGTTCAAGACAATGTCTCTGTTCCTTTCTTCTAGCATAATAGATAAGGATAGCCTTATGCCTTCCTGAAATTCCCAGCACATAGTAATATAATATTAGGATACCTTCAGCTGCAGGTAACAGAAAACCCAACTCAAAATAGCATAAATAAGGACGTTTATTATCTTGTATCAGAATTCCAGAAGTAGGCTGGCTCTAAGGTGGGTCAAGTCAGCAGCTCAACAACATCATCAGCTACCCATGTTCATTATATCTTCCTGCTCTGACACCTTCAGGCTCGTGGCTCTCACAGTTGCAAGAGGACTGCCCTCATTCTAAGAGTCATACTCAATGGAAGAAGAGGAACCATTCCACCCCAACTCCCATCCTGTGCCATGCTTCATTTTAGGGGAAAATAACTCTTTTCTAGAAGCCATCACGTCACATTGACTAGACCAAGACATACAACCAATCCTAAGCCAATCACTGGCAAGAGAAGGGAGACTACCACTCGTGATAGATTTAGAACCATCATTTGTACTCTTGGCAGCATTTCTGAATATTTGAGTCTAAGCAGGAAACTTCTAAAAATACCAGTGCCCAGGACCACCTTCAGACATTCTGATTTAATTGGTCAGGGGAGGGGAACCAGGCATGGGTATTTTTAAAGTTACCCCCAGTAACTCTAGTGTGCAGCCGGGATTGAGAACCACTGACTTAGATTAGTCAGGACTTATCCCTGAGCCACATCAGGAAGAAATGAAATCAGAGGTCAGCCAGGGGACAAGAGGAAATGGCTGTTGGATAGGCAGATGACAAAAAAATGTTTGTTGAATTTCTCCAGAGAAGATGTACAAATGGCTAGCAAGCAGATGAAAAGAAGCTCAGTATCACTAATCATTAGGAAAATGCGAATCAAAATCACAATGAGATACCACGTCACACCATCAGGATGGCTGTTATCAAAACATCAGAAAATAACAAGTGTTGTTGGAATGGGGAGAACTTGGAACCCTTGTGCACTGCTGGATAGAAGGTAAAATGGTGCAGCCACTGTGAGAAACAGTATGGTAGTTCCTCAAAAAATTAAACAGAATTACCATATCATCCAGCAATTCCACTTCTAGGTAGAGACCCTAAAGAACTGAAAGCAGGATCTGAAGAGATACTTGTCCATCCATGTTCACAGCAGCATTATTCACAATAGCCAAAATGTGGAAGCAGCTTAAGTGTCCACTGATAGACGAATGGATCAACAAAATGTGGTCTAAACATACAATGAAATATGATTCAGCCTTAACAAGGAAGGAGATTCTGATACATGCTACAACATGGACAAACCTTGAGAACATTATGCTGCGTGAAATAAGCTAGTCACAAAAGGACAAATACTGTATGACTCAGTCAAATCCACAGAGATGGAAAACAGAATGGGAGTTGCCAGGGGCTGGGGGAAGGGGGTAACAGGGTGTTGTTGTTTAATGTGCACAGAGTTTCAGTTTCACAAGATGAAAAGAGTTCTGGAGATGAATTGCACAACCATGAATATACTTAACGCTTCTGAACTGTGCATTTAAAGATGATGGTAAATTTGATATTGTGTATTTTGCCACAGCTGGAAAAAAAATGTTTGCTGAATAGATGCAGAGCTGAGAAAACCATTTGTCTTCTGTGCCAGTGACTTGGTGGTGGAGGACAAAGTGAAGAAGCTGCACAGGGCAGGGGAACTTGGAAAGCAACATATTGCATTTCTTCAAAGAGCAATGAACTTCCAATTCCAGTGATGTTTAAAAAGAGGGTGGTGGAAAATAAGAATTGAGAAATGCCAGGAGGAGCCTGCACCTAGATAGTTATCAGCCTTCAGGGGAGCCCCTGCCAGGTGTCCTTTGGCAAAATGCCCTACTGAGGACCTGGGAAGATGAGGCAGCCCGTGGCCCCGTGGACCGCAGGCCTCAGTGAGGATTTTGCAAGAGGCAGGTTGAGCAGATGTCTACTCACCCCTCACTTTTCCATTCTAATGAAGCCTCTGGGCAACCCTGAACTACTGGTGATAGCAAAGTCTCTTCAGTTTGGCTTCGGGCTGTGTATGAGGACTGATGTTTAAAGTTTGTTTTTTTGCCTGCGTTGGGTCTTTGTTGCTGCACGCGGGCTTTCTCTAGTTGCGGTGAGCGGGGGCTACTCTTTGTTGCGGTGCGTGGGCTTCTCATTGCGGTGGCTTCTCTTGTTGCGGAGCACGGGCCCTAGGCGCACGGGCTTCAGTAGTTGTGGCTCGCGGACTCTAGAGCACAGGCTCAGTAGTTGTGGCACATGGGCTTAATTGCTCCGCGGCATGTGGGATCTTCCTGGACCAGGGCTTGAACCCGTGTCCCCTGCGTTGGCAGGTGGATTCTTAACCACTGCACCACCAGGGAAGTTCCTGATGTTTAAATTTGAATGGGTCTGATGGAGAGGGAATTTATAGCCTTCAAGGGAAAATCATAAAGCCATACTTCTAAGCTCTGACTTGGTATAAGCTGGAAGCTCTCCAGACCCATCAGTCTCCCCTCTTGCATCTCTAGTCCAACATAAGCCATCTGCTCTGTTTCTCCCTGCTCACCACTCCCCAAGGAGTACGGATGGCAATCTGTAGGCCAGTGAAAACTGCCAGTTTTCCCTACCCTCCGCCCCCATTTCCACACCGCCTCGGCTCACGGTGTTTTTCCCAACACTTACCGGGACGGAGCACCTCATTAAATATTTTGGCTCAACGGGGTTTTTCTTCCGACTGTTGACAATGAAAGGAAAGTAGTCTTGTGCTAAAACAAAGAAACACTTGGAAATTTTCAAATTGCGTTTCCAGAAGTGTGGACAGCAATCCACCTGACTCAGAATTACCTGAAATAGGTGTTTAAAATGACACTTCCTGGGCTGTAACCTAGACCAACTGTTCCATGGTCTCTGGAGGTGGTACCCAGAAGCTGCCTTTTAACAAGGATCTCGGGTGCTTCTTAAGCCACTGAGGATTGAAACGCAGTCTTCAAAGGGAGGTGGCCAGAGAGAGGCTGCTGGTGAGTGACCTTGGGCCAAACAAGTACAGCAGCGAAGGAGGAAGCATTGACTGATTATCTCCTTGTAAGTCTTTTGTATATAATTGTCATTTAACGTTATCAATGGGAGCTTGTACAAGGCTGACTTGCCTAAAAAATCCGAGAAACTGGAACTTGAATCCGGTTGGTTTTGTTTGTTTGTTTGTGTTTTTGGCCGCGCCACACGGCTTGCAGGATCTTAGCTCCCCGACCAAGGATTGAAACCGGGCCCTCGGCAGTGAAAGCACCGAGTCCTAACCACTGGACCGCCAGGGAATTCCTTGAATCCAGTTTTAACTGAAAGCCCCTGGGCTATGTCAGCTCCCAGAATGTGTCCACTTTCTCATCTGTCAGGAAAGCCTGGAGGATGATGAACTCGAGTCGCTGCCTCCTGTTTACCTTCAGACCCTGTATTCATTTAAGTCCAATCTACCAAGATACCATTATATCTGTAACGAAAGCCCTTCACCCAATAGGAGGCTCAGGGACCTTCCAGGCATCTACTTCATTCCTCATTAAAAATAGAAGCAAACAACTCCTCCTCATGGGGCAGGTGTGACATCTGACAAAAGGTAGCAACACACCCTCAAATAAGGAAGAACTAGCCAAGTCTAAGGATGTGGTCTGACAGCAAACGTTCCCCTTCAGATCGCACTTAGGCTTTGACCAGCTGCTACTTTCATCCACCGGGAAGAGTTCACTTTCTGATCCCTTTGTGCATTCAATGCCTCTTCCTTTACATCCTTCGCCTTGGAGAGGCTCTGCTGGTCACAGCTCTTGGTAAGGAGATCCCACAGTTCCTCGGGAGGTGATCTTGGGCAGGAGATCAGGCAATAAAGCCAGTCAGATAGTCATTCCATGCAGGTTTAGTAAGAAGCTGCAACTACATGCAAATTACAGATGAATAAGGTATCACACCTGCTCCTAAGGAGCTTACACTCCAGTGGGGGAAGAAAGATACAGGCACGGTGAGTTTGGGGAGCATTGTGGAGCAATGCTTAATTATAGTGGCCCAACCCAGGCCCGGGCAGTGGCAGAAGGCAGGGGAGGCTTCCTGGAGAAAATTACAGCTACAGAGAGGATTAGAGGGTTGAGGGGGAGTGACCACCGTGAGCAAAGACGAGGGAAGAAATAACAGAATATTGAGACTAAGGATATATCTGCATCTACCACAGAGACCCCCAACAACCATTTCCACATGGCTACATCAGCTTGTTGTTTCTCAGCAGATTTTCCCAAAGACATTACTTCCCCAAAGGTCATTTGGCTGTTGCTTTTTGTAATTTTCCTGACCAGCCTTATTAACTCTGAAATTAGCAGAAGTTCATCTGGTCCGCCTTTCCCTCCATGCAGAAATCTCTGTTTTTTCCATTTCAAGTTTAGAGCGTTCAGATTCTACTTTCCACCTGCATTCAATAATTCCTTGATATTCAGACATTCTGTTGGGAGGATATTTTTAGTTGGAAAGGCCCAAACTATCTTATTTGATCATCATGGGAGAGAAAGGAGTAAGGCTATCTATCGATGTTATATCTGGAAAGTAGAAAGATTTCTTGAAGAGGTGTAATGACTCTCTGAGGGAGAGGATTCCCTGTCGGTTCAAAACATGGCCCACTTGAGGTGTGAAATGCTTTGGTTTGGCCAACCAGCAAATGAGAAGAGTTCCATCTTTTGGCCAAAGTCTGAATTTTAAGCGACATATTTTGTCATTGAGAGCAGGCCCAGTGCCACAGAAACGCTCTCCCACGTTTCTTTTAATCACTTCCTCATGAGAACAGATTTTTTTATGGATTGAGAGTCTATATTAATACAAATATGATGAGAAACAGAGGACTCTGAGCCAGCTGACTATTCCCACACGAAATGCCTCTACTCATTTAGGAACTGACTGAAAGGTCTGAGGGAAGTGGAAATTTTTGGAAATTTTTCTGCAGGGAAATAAAAGTCTGTGGAATTGCAATAATGAACACAGGCCTGGTGGAGCATTAATGATAACCCATTACAAATATAATAAGCTTTCTTTTGACCTTTAAGGAATAATCACAACCTAAGCTAAGTGATCACCAATGAAAATCATGCAGCACAAAGTCAAGTATAACCCCTGACAAAAGAGTGAAATTCAGTTGTTCTCTAAGTTGTTGATCATGCCTTTGTAATAGAATGATGAATCATAATCCCAGAGGCCAGGAATAATACAGTAGATATTCAGGACACGGATCCTAACTGGAAGGCTAGTCCACTGCCTTAGGTTGGGTTCAAGACTGACTACATAACTTGCAGGGCCCAGTGTGAAATAAAAATATAGGGCTCCTTGTTCAAAATTATTAATAATTTCAAGATGGCAATAGTAGAGCCTTAAACCAGATACAGGCCCTTCACAGGTTGCACACCCATGAAGCTGGCCCTACTTGAGTTCTTCCTTTGCAGACCCTGAGACTATAGTTTATTTGGGAGGTAATTCCAGGAAGCATCAGTAGGAAGAGTGGGGAAGTACCATGATACTAAAAACGTACCATGTCCCTGGAGAAAAAGAAGGAAAAATTAAAAGGTTTTAATATGCCTGTTATTCATGGGATAAGTATTGATTTTAAGCAGAAAAGGAACCTAATAGTTTTATTGTAACTTGGAGAGAAGTGAAGTTTAAAAATTAAAAAGACTCAGTGACTTAACAACATGATCCAAAAATGTCCAGGGTATTTAATTCAATCAGCATTTTTTGAGCTATATGACTTACCGGACACTGTGTTAAGAGCCAAAGGATATACACATTTGAAAAAAGTTCTTTTTCTATCATGAAGTAAATTATTATGTAACGGGAAATCCTGAGAGGTAGATATTTTCATATGTCCCATTTTGCAGGTGACAAAACTGAGGCTCAGAGAGGTCCAGTTACTGGTTCAAGGTCACATAGTTTGTGACAGAGCGAGGATTTCAGCCTAAGATAATTCTGGAGTCATTTGCTTACGCAAGAATCTCTTCTTATACGTGTAAATAACTTGAAAGACAAGGTACAGTTTGATAAGTACTAGGTCAAAGTGTTAACAAAAGTATTGGGGAGGAAAAGACTGTTCCTGACCTGTAAATGTTTTCTGAAAAAAGTGAGATTTACCCCCAATCTCTGTGACCTGGAGCAAGTTACTGAACCTCTTTGAGCCTCAGGATTTGATAAATGGATAAAGAGGAGATGGACATTCCAGGAATAGGGACCAGGCTGAGCAAAGAACAGAGATGGCAAAGACAAGTGCCAGCACAGGGCATGTAAAATAGCAAGAGATGGTTTTGATAGGCATTTGGGGGCCATATCTCGGGGAAGAGCTTGATAATCAGTCTGTATATCTAGTACCTTATTCCATAAGAAATAGGAAGCCATTGAACACATTTGGTGAGGAGTTGACATGCTATGATTGCAGTCTTCTGAAGTTTATGATAACTTCATTGTCTCTAGATTCTGTGCATAAGTGTCAGAGTTAAAATATTTGCCTCTACATGGCTCATCTTGTCTGTAATGATGCTGCTCTATTCTGGGCTGAAGGAGTGGTGTGAAATGATGGAGGAGAAGGCATTCTGGGCCATCTAATGGACAGTAGATTGCTAAATTCAACATTTAATGAAAGTCTGGAGTGGAGAGTCTAGGAGAAAATAAGAGATGAGTTTGGAATGGTAGGTTATGGAGATAACCGTAGGTCTGGAACAATGTCCAGCTCAGAGATGTAGACTTTTCCAGAGGCAGTGGACACCCCCTGAAAAGTTCCAATAAGGCAATGACAACCTAAGTTGTAAGTAGAGAAATCAGATGCAGTCGTCTTAAATTAGTTCTGTTTGTGCCTGCCCACAAGCCACCTCCTTATTCACCCATTTTGTCATTCAAAAAGCAAAGATTGTCCCCATGGCTTTCGAGTGCCCTTTGTAATATAGATGCTGATATACTTTTCATATCCACTTATTAGATTCTAACTTACCTTCACTTATTTCTTCTCCAAAGCTCTTCATTTCTTTATCTGGATTCGAGTTTCTGACCTATAGCATTTTCCTTCTCTCTGAAGAACATCTTTTAACATTTCTTCCAAGAAGGTCTACTGGCACACATTTCCTCAATTTTTGTTTGTCTGAGAAAATCTTTCTTTCTCCTTCACATTTGAAGGATAATTTCATAGGGTACAGAATTCTAGGTTGGTGTTTTTTTTCTCTTAACACTTGAAATATTTCACTTCACCCTATTCTTGCTTGCACAGCTTCTGAGGAGAAGTCAGATGTAATTTTTATCTTTGCTTCTCCTTAGATAAGCTGTTGTTTTTCTCCCTCTGGCTTCTTTCAGGATTTTTTCTTTATCTTTGATTTTCTGTAGTTTGAAAATGGTATATCTCAATGTAATTTGGGGGGTATTTATCCTGCTTGATGTTCTCTGAGCTTCCTGGATCTATGGTTAGGTGTCTGGCATTAATTCAGGGGAAATTCTTATCATTATTCTTTCAAATATTTCTTCTGTCCCTTTCTCTCCTTCTTCTCCTTCCAGTATTTCCATTTTACACATACATATGTTACACATTTTGTAGCTGTCTCAGTTCTTGGAGATTCTGTTCTGTTTTTCTTTCTTCAGTCTTTTTTTTCTGTTTGCTTTTCGGTATTGGACGTTTTTTTTGAGATACCCTCAAGCTCAGAGATTTTTTTCCTCAGCCACATCCAGTTTACTAATAAGGCTATCAAAGGTATGCTTCATTTCTGTTACAATGGTTTTGTTTGTTTTGGTTTGTTTTTTTATCTATAGCATTTCTTTTTGGTTCTTTCTTAGAATTTCCATCTCTCTGTTTACATTACCCACCTGTTCTTGCACGATGTCTATTTCTTCCATTAGACCCATTAGCATATTAATTATACTTAGTTAAAATTCCTGGTCTGATAATTCCAATATCTCTGCCATATCTCAGCCTGGTCTGATGCTTGCTCTGTCTCTTCAGTGTTTTTTGCCTTTTAGTCTGCCTTATAATTTTTTGTTGAATGCTGGATATGATGTACTGAGTTAAAAAAAAAAAAAAAACTCCTGTAAATAGGCCTTCAGTGATGTGGTGATAAGGGGTGAGGGAAAGGGAAGCATTTTTTTTTTATAGTCCTATGATTAGGACTTGGTCTTTTTTTGTTTTTTTGGCCATACCACACAGCATGTGGGATCTTAATTCCCTGACCAGGGATTGAACCCACACCCCCTGCAGTGGAAGCATGGAGTCTTAACCACTGAACTGCCAGGGAAGTCCCAGGGTTTGGTCATTTAGTGAGCCTGTGCCTCTGGACTGTGAACTTCACAATGCTTCTCAGTTATCCCCTACTCTGCAGGTGGGCAGGATGGCTAGAGTGGGCTGGAGTTGGGTATGTCTCTTCTCCCACGAGGAAGGCTAGAGGCAGCTGGTTAAGTATTTCCCTCCACCAATCATTAGGCTTTGATAAAACCCCAGGAGATTAGCTCTGGTTAAATAGTTTCTCCTGAGAGCAGAGCTTGTTAAGAACAGAATGCTCAGGTGTGTTTCCAAATGGTTCCGGTTTCCTCCTCCTGCTGGAAGCATGAGGGGATTTTTCTCTGAAATTCACCGTGAGGTCGTGGTAGAGATCCTGGAGGTAAAACTCGCAAGTATGGGTGGCCCCCCAATGACTGGGTCCCACTGGAGTTTTTATCTCTTAGTCTTGTCCACATGGAACCTCCAGCAATTTGTCAATTACAGCTCAAGTTCCCTACGGCCAGCCCTGGTTCCCGCGAAGGTTTCTGCTCCAGTAAGTTGTGATTCTTTGTATTTGCCTGTCAGTCTGTCTAATTCTGGGGGCAGCAGTTTGTCCTGTGACCTTACTTCTCTTACAGATTTAAAAAGAGTTGATTTTCAAGTTTGTTCAGCCTTTTACTTGTTGTTAGGTTAGAGGGGTGACTTCCTGCTTCTTATATGCTGGACCAGAAACCAGAAGTCTTATTAGAGTCTATATTCATTTTTATTTCTTAATAACAGGTTACCACAAATGTAGCTATTTAAAATAATACTGGTTTATTATATCACAGTTCTGTAAGTATGAAAACCAGGCACAACATGGCCAAGTTCTCAGCTCAGGCTCCGACAAGGCTGAAATTATGATGTCAGCTGGGCTTGATTTGAAGATTTGACTGAGAAAGAATCTGCTTTGAAGCTCATTCAAGTTGTTGACATAATTCAGTTCCTTGCAGTTGTAGGACTGAGGTCTCTGTCTGCTTGGTGGTTGTTGACCTCAGGTCCCTCTCAATTCCTAGAAGCCATTTCCCTGTGTCCCTCTCCATCTTCAAAACCAGCAGCAGAGAACCTTCCTGGCATTGAGTCCCTCTCATGCTTCCAGTCTGTTCTTCAGGGTGAGCATAGTCCCTTTGAAGGCTCACATGATTCAGTCAGGCTCACCCAGGTAACCTCCCTTTCTTAGTCAGCTGTGCCATGTAACATGACCTAATCAAAGGAGTGATTATCATATCATAGTCACAAGTCTCGGGGATTATACAGGGTGTGTGTACCAGGGGAAGGAATCTTAGAGGCCACCATAGAATTCTATCTACTATGGATTTTAAGTCCCTTGAGGGCAGGGATTGTATAGAAAATGCTTCAGAACCTAGCACAGTGCCTTGACCATAGTAAGAACTCAACAAGTGTTGTTGAGCTAAAGAAGTACATCACTGACCATTCCATTTAAAATAGCCCCTCACAGCCCCATGGGGCCAGGTGCTGAGGGGAGCCTCTCTGCCCCCCACCCATCACTTGCTTTCCCCCTCCCTCGTTGGGGGACCCACGTTGGGCACTGACCCATTCACAAATACCTCGAGGGGGAGGGGGAGGGATGGGATTATAGCTGTTTTGTTTAACGGGAACTGGAAGAGGGATCATGTCCTGCTACGTGCCCTTCCCAGGAAGGGGGGACTGCGATTGCACTCCTGTACTGGCCACCGCCACTGTCAATCATCACACTGAGTTCGCTTCCCTCGAGAGTTTGGATAAATTCAGGTCAGAGCTGCGGGTACGCAGCCCTCAAGTGTCATAGTAAAGCAGTTCACCGATCTCTCCATTCAGAAACATGCAGTCATAATGTACAGTGATGCGAAACTGTTATTTCATGATCTTTTCATTAAATAAAATAGCCCTCACTTCTGCCACTCAATGCCCTTTAACCTATATTTTCTTCTTAGCACTTGCCACTACTTGACTTTGTATATGTATTTGTTTATTTATATCTTATTTGTCCATTTTCTGCCCTCCTATCACTTGAGTGAAAGCCCCACTGAGGCACGGACATCTTTTATCTTATTCATTCACTACCGCATCCTCAGTGCTTAAAAGGAACAGTGCCTGGCACCTTGTAGCACCCATTAATAAATGTTTGGTAAATGAATGAATGGCTGAACAATCTCAAGGCGTCCGTAAGTTAAAGAAGGTGCTACTTTGGGGCCATAGAGCTATATGAAGAAATGTTCCAAATTTCAGCTCAGGAATAACTTGCATGTGTTTGGAATACACCAAAACATAAACATTCATGGAATGCATATTATGCATATATATAATATATATTATAACATAGCAGCAGGGTGCTAAGTATTTTATCCTGTGCAATCAATAGAGCAGTCAGAGACAAAAATACTCAAGACCTAAATCAGATCATGTCCCTCCTCTGCTCAAAAGCCTCCAATGGCTCTCATCCCACTCTGGGAAAAAGTGAGAATCATCCTAATGGCCTTTAAGACCCCACGTGATCTTCCCCTTCCGGATTGCCCTCTGCCTCATCTCCTCCCAGTTTCCCTCTGGAGTCTCCCCTCCAGCCTTCATGGCTCTTGGAGGTTTCTCATACCAGGCTCACTCCCAGATCAGGGCATTTGCTCCTTCTACTGGGCCTGCTCATTCCCCCAGGTGCTGGCATGATTTGTTCCCTCACCTCTTTCAGTCTTCACTCACATTCCACGTTCAAAGTGGAGCTTTCCGTGGTCACTCTATTTATTTATTTATTCATAACATCTTTATTGGAGTATAATTGCTTTACAATGGTGTGTTAGTTTCTGCTTTATAACAAAGTGAATCAGCTATACATATACATATATCGCCATATCTCCTCCCTCTTGCGTCTCCCTCCCACCCTTCCTATCCCACCCCTCTAGGTGGTCACAACCATTTGTTTGTTTTTGTTTTTATTTCCATTTCTCTAGAAGGTGGGTCAAAAAGGATCTTACTGTGATTTATGTCATAGAGTGTTCTGCCTATGTTTTCCTCTAAGAGTTCTATAGTGTCTGGCCTTACATTTAGGTCTTTAATCCATTTTGAGTTTATTCTTGTGTATGGTGTTAGGGAGTGTTCTAATTTCTTTCTTTTACATGTAGCTGTCCAGTTTTCCCAGCACCACTTATTGAAGAGGCTATCTTTTCTCCATTGTATATTCTTGCCTTCTTTATCAAAAATAAGGTGACCATATGTGCGTGGGTTTATCTCTGGGCTTTCTATACTGTTCCATTGATCTATATTTCTGTTTTTGTGCCAGTACCAGACTGTCTTGATTTCTGTAGCTTTGTAGTATAGTCTGAAGTCAGGGAGCCTGATTCTTCCAGTTCCATTTTTCTTTCTCAAGATTGCTTTGGTTATTCGGGGTCTTTTGTGTTTCCATACAAATTGTGAAATTTTTTGTTCTAGTTCTGTGAAAAATGCCATTGGTAGTTTGATAGGGATTGCATTGAATCTGTAGATTGCTTTGGGTAGTAGAGTCATTTTCACAATGTTGATTCTTCCAATCCAAGAACATGGTATTTCTCTCCATCTATTTGTATCATCTTTAATTTCTTTCATCAGTGTCTTATAGTTTTCTGCATACAGGTCTTTTATCTCCTTAGGTAGGTTTATTCCTATGTATTTTATTTTTTCTTGCAGTGGTAAATGGGAGTGTTTCCTTAATTTCTCTTTCAGATCTTTCATCATTAGTGTATAGGAATGCAAGAGATTTCTGTGCATTAATTTTGTATCCTGCTACTTTACCAAATTCGTTGTTTAGCTCTAGTAGTTCTCTGGTAGCATCTTTAGGATTCTCTATGTATAGTATCACGTCATCTGCAAACAGTGACAGTTTTACTTCTTCTTTTCCAATTTGGATTCCTTTTATTTCTTTTTCTTCTTTTGCTGTGGCTAAAACTTCCAAAACTATGTTGAATAATAGTGGTGAGAGTGGGCAACCTTGTCTTCTTCCTGGTCTTAGAGGAAATGCTTTCAGTTTTTTGCCATTGAGAACTTTGTTGGCTGTGGGTTTGTCATATATGGCCTTTATTATGTTGAGGTAAGTTCCCTCTATGCCTACTTTCTGGAGGGTTTTTATCATAAATGGGTGTTGAATTTTGTCAGAAGCTTTTTCTGCATCTACTGAGATGATCATATGGTTTTTCTCCCTCAGTTTGTTAATATGGTGTATCACATTGATTGATTTGCGTATTTTGAAGAATCCTTGCATTCCTGGGATAAACCCCACTTGATCATGGTGTATGATCCTTTTAATGTGCTGTTGGATTCTGTTTGCTAGTATTTTGTTGAGGATTTTTCCATCTATGTTCGTCAGTGATATTGGCCTGTAGTTTTCTTTCTTTGTGACATCTTTGTCTGGTTTTGGTATCAGGGTGATGGTGGCCTCGTAGAATGGGTTTGGGAGTGTTCCTCCCTCTGCTATATTTTGGAAGAGTTTGAGAAGGATAGGTGTTAGCTCTTCTTGAAATATTTGATAGAATTCACCTGTGAAGCCATCTGGTCCTGGGCTTTTGTTTGTTGGAAAATTTTAAATCACATTCTCAATTTCAGTGCTTGTGATTGGTCTGTTTATATTTTCTATTTCTTCTTGGTTCAGTCTCGGAAGGCTGTGCTTTTCTAAGAATTTGTCCATTTCTTCCAGGTTGTCCATTTTATTGGCTTATAGTTGCTTGTAGTAATCTCTCATGATCCTTTATATTTCTGCAGTGTCTGTTGTTACTTCCCCTTTTTCATTTCTAATTCTATTGATTTGAGTCTTCTCCCTTTTTTTTCTTGTTGAGTCTGGCTAATGGTTTATCAATTTTGGTTATCTTCTCAAAGAACCAGCTTTTAGTTTTATTGATCTTTGCTATCATTTCCTCCATTTATTTTTCATTTATTCCTGATCTGACCTTTATGATTTCTTTCCTTCTGCTAACTTTGGGTTTATTTTGTTCTTCTTTCTCTAATTGCTTTAGGTGTATGGTTAGGTTGTTTATTTGAGCTTTTTCTTGTTTCTTGAGGTAGGATTGTATTGCTATAAACTTCCCTCTTAGAACTGCTTTGGCTGCATCCCATTTGTTTTGGGTCATCGTGTTTTCCTTGTCATTTGTTTCTAGATATTCTTTGATTATTTCTTTGATTTCTTCAGTGATCTCTTGGTTATTTAGTAGTGTATTGTTTAGCTTCCATGTGTTTGTATTTTTTACAGTTTTTTTTTTCCTGTAATTGATATCTAGTCTCATAGCACTGTGGTCGGAAAAGATACTTGATACAGTTTCAGTTTTCTTAAATTTACCAAGGCTTGATTTGTGACCCAAGATATGATCTATCCTGGAGAATGTTCCATGAGCACTAGAAGAATGTGTATTATGTTGTTTTTGGATGGAATGTCCTATAAATATCAATTAAGTCCATCTTGTTTAATGTATCATTTAAAGCTTGTGTTTCCTTATTTATTTTCATTTTGGATGATCTGTCCATTGGTGAAAGTGGGGTGTTAAAGTCCCCTACTATGATTGTGTTACTGTCGATTTCCCCTTTTATGGCTGTTAGCATTTGCCTTATGCATTGAGGTACTCCTATGCTGGGTGCATAAATATTTACAATTGTTATATCTTCTTCTTGGGTTGATCCCTTGATCATCATGTAGAGTCCTTCTTTGTCTCTTGTAATAGTCTTTATTTTAAAGTCTATTTTGTCTGATATGAGAATTGCTACTCCAGCTTTCTTTTGATTTCCATTTGCATGGAATATCTTTTTCCATCCCCTCACTTTCAGTCTGTATGTGCCCCTCAGTCTGAAGTGGGTCTCTTGTAGATAGCATATATACGGGTCTTGTTTTTGTATCCATTCAGCCAGTCTGTGTCATTTGGTTGGAGCATTATTCCATTTACATTTAAGGTAGTTATCGATATGTATGTTCCTATTATCATTTTCTTAATTGTTTTGGATTTATTGGCCACTCTATTTAAAATCATAGCCATTGATTATCCCTCCTCACCTAGAACTCTCTGTCCCTCCTGTTTTAGTTTCCTCCTTAGTACCATGTACCACTTATATTTAATTTATTTGTTTCATTTATTGTGTGTCTTCTCCCACCAGAATGAAAGGGAAGCAGGGATCTTCTGTCCATTTTGTTCACTGCTCTATCCTCAGCACCTAGAACAGAGCCTGGCAAATAACAGGTCCTTAATAAATATTTGTTGTATCCTTGAGAGCTGACAAGGATACAGCAACAACTCAAATGAATTCTGATTCAATATTTACCCAGTTAATTTCAGACAATTCAAACTTCCAGGTTCTCAGTCCCTCATCCCAATGAAAAGTACAACCCCATCTCCCACCCTTTGAACAATTTATAAACCTCAGGATAAGAGGTTTTGATGTCTTCTTAGAAACCTGGTCTTATTCTTTTGAATGGCAAAGTGCTTAGCAACTCCTAGTAACATCTGAGCCTTGCATTGCCTTTGTATTTGGCAGGAAGAAGTAGGTTAATGTAACTGAGCTTTTTATCTGAGCCAGTGAAAGCACTTTGAGTCATTATTAGCAATGGATTGGACCTCCTTAGGAGAACTGTTGAGCAAACACACAAAATATGGTGTCTTGGGAATTCAAAGGGAAGATCAACAAAGGCTCCAGGGGAAAGGGGAGTGTAGGAAACTGTGTAGTTACTATGATGCCTGGGCCATCATCCTGAGGGTTTAGGTTTGGACTGTGGAGCTGTATTTAAATCCAGTATTGGCAGCTGGTGATTGGCTCTCATCCTCTGCTCAGCTGCTATTTTCATTTCATTCACTTTACAATCATGCAACCTCACATTTCACACAATTGCAGCTTTTGAACCTCACTCCCAGCATGACTTTATTCTAATGAGCTAGCCACACACAGCAGTTTCTAATGGATTCTAAACAGTGGCTGGACAATGTCTGTAATTTGGGGTTTTCAATGCAGTGAAAGAACCCATAACAGTCCTCGGTCCTTCTGAGTCTCTCTTTGCAGTAGATTTGTCCAATAGAAACTCAGCACATAATCACCAGCCTCAGATACCTGGAAGACACACCCATTGGTGTTTTCTCAAGAAGGAACCCACTCAGAGCTGCTCTGGTTAGCCTGGTTATTGATATCTTCCTCTGACATAAGGATGAGCCAGGATTTTCTCATTTGGTAACTAGTCGATGCTGTAAGAGATGAGGTCATTTGGACAGGCCAGGATGTATGTTGTTGTTTTGGGGGTTTTTTTGGCTTCCACAGAGGATTATTTGGAAGATTTACTGTGCATGAAACAATTTGAAATTCTTATGTAACAAACTCTTTGAAATCTGAAATTCCTCCTTGTAACAAACTATTGCTAAACATGAAGTAAATCTTCATCACCACTACTCTGCACCATTTTCTGAGCAACTTCGACAAGTACAGAGAGTATATGACAGTAATATACTACTATGGGGAAAATCCCCTTGCCTAACAACCACCTTGGTTTCCCTAATTGAAATGGAAATCAACATTGGAAAACATAAAAGTGGGAACCTGTGGATTCTGATTCAGAAAAGTTTGTGCAACATCCAGCAGTCTTCCCTCCTGTGAAGCTGTAGAGAGACCTTTCTTTTCAGCTATTCAAAAGTCCATTGTGCAACTAGTAACCAGAACCTACTATTTAGTAAGAAGAGTAACCCAGGGATGCTTCTCATCATAGCCAAAATGGTGGCTACTTGCATGGCGTGAAAATAGAGATACACCAACATGTCTGAATGCTGCCAACTATCTGCCCATTATTAGAGCCATTTCTTTGCTTTAAGACACTAGGTCTGCCTCTTCCTTATATGGGAGCAGAGGCACTGGAGTCATATTAAAGGTAAAATTCTGTCTTTTCATTACTTTTGCCTAGTGTCATCCCTGTTAGCACTATTGAGGAGCAGTGTTTTTGTTTTCGATTTTGTTTTTGTTTGCGGTACGCGGGCCTCTCACTGTTGTGGCCTCTTCCGCTGCGGAGCACAGGCTCCAGACGCGCAGGTTCAGCGGCCACGGCTTATGGACCCAGCCGCTCCGCGGCATGTGGGATCTTCCCGGACCGGGGCACGAACCCGCGTCCCCTGCATCGGCAAGTGGACTCTCAACCACTGCGCCACCAGGGAAGCCCCAAGGAGCAGTGTTTTATAGCGATGAGGATCGTGAGACTTAGAAGCACATGTCTCTTAATTCAAATCTAGTTCTTCCACTGATTAGTTGTATGACCTTGGACAAGTTACATCAGGTTCCTGAGCTTCAATTACCTGTAAAATTTGGATAAGAATACTTACTTCTAAAGTTATATAGATTATATGAGATAAATGTAAGTGCCTAACATAGTATATGGCTCATAATAAATGGACATTTATTATTATTGTTGTTGCTGCTGCTGTTGTTATTGTTGCTACTACAAATAATAATGGCCCAGCTCTGCGGGGGCATTAACCCATCATGGCCATCACATCCAAAGTGAAGAGAAAATGTATTAAATATTAAGCCAGAAAAAAACAAGATATATTCCCCACTATAAAGATAGGGTGTCATCTATTATTATCCATGATAAAACAGGGCATCACAGTAAATCTCTGGAATAAAGCATTTAGTATCCACTTTTCCAGGAAAAGAGGCCACTAAAGGCATGACTCTTAAAATGACTCTTCTCCTTCTGTTAAAATGGATCATTTATCACTAATTTATCATAGGACAAAATTCATTACAGTTCATATGATATTGTAAAGGACCCATTTCAAGATTACCAACTAAATGCTCACTTGACTGAATGTTCTTTAAAATGGTCACATCCACTGGGTAATTCCTTTTTTTTTTTTTTTTTTTTGCGGTACGCGGGCTTCTGTGGCCTCTCCCGTTGCGGAGGCACAGGCTCCGGACGCGCAGGCTCAGCGACCATGGCTCACGAGCCCAGCCGCTCCGCGGCACGTGGGATCTTCCCGGACCGGGGCACGAACCCGTGTCCCCTGCGTCGGCAGGCGGACTCTCAACCACTGCGCCACCAGGGAAGCCCCCCCCCCCTTTTTTTTTAAGATTTTTAGAAATTTCATGTAATATCTGAAACATTTATATTAACATATTTCCATACAAATAACCCAAAGAAAGTTTAGTATTAGTTGTTGTTTTTTGTTTGTTTGTTTGTTTGTTTATACTGCAGGTTCTTATCAGTCATCAGTTTTATACACATCAGTGTATACATGTCAATCCCAATCGCCCAATTCAGCATACCACCATCCCCACCCCACCGTGGTTTTCCCCCCTTGGTGTCCATACATTTATTCTCTACATCTGTGTCTCAGCTTCTGCCCTGCAAACCAGTTCATCTGTACCATTTTTCTAGGTTCCACATACATGCGTTAATATACGATATTTGTTTTTCTCTTTCTGACTTATGTCACTCTGTATGACAGTCTCTAGATCCATCCATGTCTCTACAAATGACCCAATTTCGTTCCTTTTTATGGCTGAGTAATATTCCATTGTATATATGTACCACAACTTCTTGATCCATTCTTCTGTCGATGGGCACTTAGGTTGCTTCCATGACCTGGCTATTGTAAATAGTGCTGCAATGAACATTGGAGTGCATGTGTCTTTTTGAATTATGATTTTCTCTGGGTGTATGCCCAGTAGTTGGATTGCTGGATCATATGGTAATTCTATTTTTAGTTTTTTCAGGAACCTCCATACTGTTCTCCATAGTGGCTGTATCAATTTACATTCTGACCAACAGTGCAAGAGGGTTCCCTTTTCTCCACACCCTCTCCAGCATTTGTTGTTTGTAGATTTTCTGATGATGCCCATTCTGACTGGTGTGAGGTGATACCTCATTGTAGTTCTGATTTGTATTTCTCTAATGATTAGTGATGTTGAGCAGCTTTTCATTTTGAGTCCTAAGCTGGATGGTTTTTTGTCCTGGGTGAAAGAGAGAGAAAAAGGGAACAGAGAGGCAGATGATGCATTGTTTATAGCTGCATTTTATATAAATACAAGCACCTACTTATATGTCTAAAACATAAAAAAACTATAGAGACAGAGAACAGATCACAGGTTGCCTGGGATAAGGAGGTGAGAGCAAGGATTGACTGCAGATACACAGAAGGGAACTTTTTGGGGTGATGCATGTATTCTAAAACTAGATTGTGATGAGCCTTGCATAACAGTATAAATTTACTGTTTATAAATTCATCAGACTGTCCACTCAAAAAGACTGAATTTTTAAACTTCTATTTACAACAGCATCAGAAAGAATAAAATGCTTAGGAATGAAGTTAACCAAGAAGATGTAAGACTTGTGCTCTGAAAACTGCAAAATATTGCTCAAAGAAATGAAAGAACCCCTAAATAAATGGAAAGACATGCTGTGTTCATGGGTTGGAGGACTTACATTGTTAAGATGTCAATACTTCCCAAATTGACAGAGTCCGTGCAATCCTGATCAAAATGCCAGTGGCTTTTTTTTTTTTGCAGACATTGAAAAGCCAATCCTCAAATTCATATGGAAGTGCAAAGGATCTCAAATAGCCAAAACAATATTGAAAAAGAACGAAGTTAAGGTACTCACACTTCTTGATTTCAAAACTCACTACAAGGCTACAATTTCCAAAGCAATGCAGTACTAGCATAAGGATAGACACATAGACCAGTGGCATAAAATTGAGAGTCCAAAAATAAATATATGCATCTATGGCCAAGTGGTTTTCAACAAGAATGTGAAGGCCATTCAGTGGGAGAAAAATAGGCTCCAACAAATGGATATCCATGTGTGAAAGAGTAGAGCTGGACTCCTATCTCACACCATATAAAAAAATTAACTCTGAATGGATGAATGGCCTAAATGGAAGATCTAAAACTATAAAACTCTTCAAACAAAACATAGGAGTAAATCTCCATTACCTCAGATTTAGCAATGGATTCTTTTATTTTTTTATTGGAGTATAGTTGCTTTACAATGTTATGTTAGTTTCTGCTGTACAGCAAAGTGAATCAGCCACACATATACATATATCCCCTCCTCCTTGGATTTCCTTCCCATTTAGGTCACCACAGAGCATCAAGTAGAGTTCCCTGTGCTATTCAGTTGGTTCTCAGGCAGTAGGTTCTTAGATATCACATCAAATGCACAAACAACAAAAGAAAAAATAGATAAATTGGACTTCATCAAAATTAAAGACATTTATGCATAAAAGGACACTATCAAGAAATTTAAAAGAAAACATACAGAACTGAAGAAAATTTTTACAAGTCATGTATCTGGTAGATGTCTAGTATCCAGAATATAGAATGAACTCTTACTACCCAACAATAAAACAGCCAATTAAAAAACGGGCAAAGGATTTGAATAGATATTTCTCCAAAGAAGCTATATAAGTGGCTAATAAGCACATGAAAATATGTTCAGCATCACCAGCCATTAAGGAAATGCAAATCAAAACCACAATGAGATACTATTTCACACTCACTAGGATGGCAATGACAACAACAGCAACAGAAAATAACAAGCATGGGTGAGGATGTGGAGACATTGGGACCCTTGTACATTGCTGGTAAGAATGTAAAATGGTACAGCTTCTGCGGAAAACAGTTTGATGGTTTCTCAAAAGCTAAACACAGAATTGCCATAAGACCCAGCAATTTCACTTCTAGGCATATACCGTAAAGAATCGAAAGGAGGGAGTCAAACAGACACTTCTATGCCAGTGTTCATTGCAGCATTATTCACAATAGTCGAAAGATGTAAAGAACCCAAATGTCCATCAACAGATGAATGGATAAGCAAAATATGGTATATACATACAATGGAATATTATTCAGTCATAAAAAGAAATGAAGTCCTGATACATGATCCAACGTGTATCATAAATGGATGAACCTTGAAAACATTATGCTCAGTGAAATAAGCCAGAAGCTTATATTATAGGATTCCACTTATAGGAAATACTTAGACTAGGCAAATGCATAGAGGCAGAAAGTAGAATGGTGGCTGCCTGGGAAATGGGAAGTTATTGTTTAATGATTACAGAGTTTCTGCTTGGAGTGATGAAAAGTTTTTGGAATAGATGGTGGTGATGATTGGACAACACTGTCAATATAATTAATGCTACTGCATGCTTTAAAATGGTTAAAATGGCAAATTTTATGTTATATATATTTTACCGCAATAAAAAAAAATAAATAAATAGAAAATAAATTTAAAAATAAATAGAAAATAAATAAAAAAATAAATAGGTCACCCTGGTAAAGTTAATTTTTAAATTCTGATTTCAAAAAATAAAAATAACACATTCTGTGTACAAAGACCACATCTGTTTCTTATCACCCTTGAGCAAACCTAGTCCTGTTTCATATGGAATTTGACATCCATGAGCACTCATTAAATGTTGACTAACCCTTAAAAATGGGATGATAGAAAAACCAGTTATGAGAGGGATAGCTATAATCTATAAAATCATATTAAGATTTATCAGGTAGTATTCATGGAGAGCAATCTTCCAAGCAGTAAAATATGTTTGCTGAGTGAGGGAAGAGATTTCTCTCTATTGTAACAGTTGCTGGTCTGGTACACTGCCAAATGTCCAGAAATGATGTAATGTGGAAGATGTTGGAATTTTCCACAGACATGAATGACAAAAATTATAAATAAAGGGCACCAATTAAAGCATCTTCCCTACTTGTTAAAGCAAAATATGCCCTAAAACACTGCCAAGGATTTTCAGATGTCAGTCAACAAATGACACAATCACCAGGACTCTGCTGGAATTTATTTTTCACTCACATTCTTGCCAACCCAAGCTTTTTAAACTTTGCATCTGCCATATTGGCTGGAGAGGACTGTTCCCATGCTGGTGATGGAATTTAGTGTGAGTCTTAAAGGGATCGGTCTATGGCTTTCCTCACATCAGCCACACTTGAAGTACTCCTGACCCAAGGGGTCATCTGCTCTAGTGTGAGGGGCCACCGATAGGAAAAATCTTATTTCTTTCTTGTCACATACTGCTTTCCATGTTACAATATCCCTCCTATTTTTTAAAAAATTGGAGTATAGTTGATTTACAATGTTTTACTTTCTGCTGTACAGCAAAGTGACTCACTTATACACGTATATACATTCTTTTTTATATTCTTTTCTATTATGGTTCATCCCAGGACATTGAATGTAGTTCTCTGTGCTATATAGTAGGACCTTGTTGTTTATCCCTTCTGTATGTAATAGCTTGCATCTGCTAACCCCGAACTCCCAGTCCATCCCTTCCCAACCCCCCTCCCCCTTGGCAACCACAAGTCTGTTCTCAATGTCTGTGAGTCTGTTTCTGTTTCACAGATAGGTTCATTTGGGTCACATTTTAGATTCCACATATAAGTGATATCATATGGTATTTGTCTTTCTCTTTCTGACTTACTTCACTTAGTATGATAATCTCCACATCCATCCATGTTGCTGCAAATGGCATTATTTCATTCTTTTTTATGGCTGAGTATTCCATTGTATATAAACACCACATCTTCTTTATCCATTCATCTGTTGATGGACATTTAGGTTGTTTCCATGTCTTGACTATTGTGAAGAGTGCTGCTGTGAACATAGGGGTGTATGTATCTTTTTGAATTATAGTTTTGTCTGGATATAAGCCCAGGAGTGGGATTGCTGGATCATATGGCAACTCTACTGTTAGTTTTTTGAGGAACCTCCATACTGTTCTCCATAGTGGCTGCACCAGTTTACATTCCCACCAACTGTGTAAGAGGGTTCCCTTTTCTCCACACCCTCGCCAGCATTTATTATTTGTAGACTTTTAAATGATGGCCATTCTGACTGGTATGAGGTGGTACTTCATTGTAGTTTTGATTTGCATTTCTCTAATAGTTAGTGATGTTGAGCATCTTTTCATGTGCCTATTGGCCATCTGTATATCTTCTTTGGAGAAGTGTCTATTTAGGTCTTCTGCCCATTTTCCGATTGGGTTGGCAGCAAATGCTGCCTTCGAGAAGTCCTGCGTCCGCTGGCTCTATCACCCCCACATGCTCAGTCATTGGCTGAAGGAGCCCAGGGGACCTTGCACAGCTGTGGGCTGTCAGCCACCCACACTCCCCACCATGTGTTCTCCCAAAGGGAGACCTGACCAGTGCATCTCCATGGCTGCCACACTGGCTGTCAGACACAGGTCTGTCGCTGGCCTTTCCCTCCCAGAAGATGCCCACCTCTTTCTTGCCTTCCCTTAGCACCTCTGTAAGAGCTCATGAGAAACAGAAAACCAGAGTTGACCAGAAATTACAGGCTAAACCAGGGGAGAAATGCCAACCTACTAAAACAAGGAGTTACTGTAAATAGACATTCCTTTTGGTGGGATGGAAATGTTCTACAATTGGATTGTGGCGATGGTTGTACAACTCTGTAAATTTACTAAAAATCATTGCATTGCACACTGAAAGCAAGTGAATATTATGGTACATAACTTATACTTCAATAAAACTGTTTAAAAATGCAAAATAAATTAATAAGGGCCTATGAGTTAGTCCTGAATAAAACATTGTTAGGAAGGTACAGAGGAAACACTGAAAGGAACAATAACAAACTTTGTTGATGGCTGTTTTGGGTGATGGAAAATATATATTTAAAAATTTTCTTCTTTACCCTTTCTGTTTTTTTCTAAATTTTCTACACCGAGCAAATATTGGAAAGGTATATTATCATTTAAATATTTTCACCTATCATATATCTGGGCAGAAAATAAAACCTAAACATGTTTTTATTCAAATAACTGGTGATCAGAATAATCTGGAGATTTTGTTAACTGAAGGACTTTCAAAATGAAGTTAAACTCGGTTGCATGTATACATAGCAGACTTACAATTCTGGTTATGACAGAGTAGCTTGGATCCTAATAACCGTGCCAACAAGAAAAAATATAAAAGCTGGATAAAATGCAAACCAGTAATAACAACAACCAAAATGGATAAATAAGCAAACAGACAACAGGTTTTTTAAGGCATCAGAAGCCAACCAAAGCAGGCAGGCATTCAGAGGCCAAGATCCTGCATAGGTGATACCAACATTCAACACTGTGTTTTCCACTGAAAACATAGGCTGATTCGTAAACTGTGTGTACGCAGGACAATAGGCAAAACCGCCAAGCGGAAAGTAGCTATTGCGAGGCTATAAGGGTAAACAAAGGATTGGCAGGCTTACAGCCCTGGGGAGACAACAACTGCAGTTCAAGACCTGCCAGGGAGGAGGAGCCACGGTTAATACTCCAGTTTTCAGTTGAGAATCTTAAGGACTATGCCCCAGGGTAGGGTTTCTTAACCTTGGCACTATTGACTTGTTGGGCTCTCTTTGTGGGGACTGAGGGCTGGGGGAAGGGGAGCTGTCTTGAGCATTTTAGGATGTGTACTGCATACTGTCCTCTTCCTGCTAGCTGTCAGTAGCACCCATCCCTAACTTGTGACAATCAAAAATGTCTCCAGATATTGCCAAATGTCCCCCAGGGCCCCAGATCATCTCTAGTTGAGAACTACTGCCCTAGGGTTAAGGAAAACCAGGACTCGTGAACACCATCTGTGCCATCACTGCCACCCAGAAGACCATGTACGTCCCCTCTGGGCAGCTGTGGTGTGATGGCTGTGGGGCTGCCCTGCTCCTACTGGCACTGCCAAGGCTGTGGGCAAGGTCATCCAGGGGCTGAATGGGAAGTTCACAGGCTGGTCTTCCGTGTCTTCACCCCCAACATGTTGGTCACGGATCAAACCTGCCATCTAGGGAAAGCAGCCCAAAATGACATCAAGAAGTTGGTGAAGCAAACATCAGAGGTCCCCCTAAAGAGCACCCTGGGTTACACTGAGGACCAGTTTGGCCCCTGCAACTTTAACAGTGACACCCACTCTCCCAACTTCAGTGCCGGGGTTGGCATTGCCCTCAATGACTGCTTTGTCAAGCTCATTTCCTGGTATGACAATGAATTTGGCTACAGCAACAGAGTGGTAGGACTTATAGTCCATGGGGCCTCTGAGGAGTAAGAGCCCCCTGGACCACCAGCCCCAGTGAGATCATGAGAGCAAGAGAGAGGCCCTCAGCTGTTGGGGGTTCCTTGCCCTACCTGGATTCCCCAACACACTGAGAATCTCCCGTCCTAAACACAGTTCCCATTCCAGACACCTGAAGACACGGAGGGGCTGAGGAGCCCTACCTTGTCATGTGTCATCCATGCAGTACACTGTACCCACCCCCTCCCCCAAATTAGAGATGGATAGATGCACAGTTAATTGTTAAACAAGTATGCTAAAATGTTAACAGTAGAATCTAGGGGACAGGTATATAGAGATTAACTGTAAAGTCTTTCAATTTGCCTATACTGTTGAAAAGTTTTCACAATCAAATGTCGGGAGGGGGCTTACTAAAAGACTGAGACTTATAATGGAATACAGGTAGCAAGTTAGCAGGAATCATGTTACCACAGTGTTAAAGCAACCTGCAAAGTAATGTGAGAATTAACTACACACACGGACTAAGTCGTCTGTTTATATATTGCCGTCATCTAAAGACTTAATTGAGTGCTTATCCAACATGACCTTTGCTTTAATTTCCGACAGGAAATGATGAGACTGTGCCAACCAAAAAACAGCAATCAACTGCTACTGAGTACAGGTTACATTCTGGGCAGTGAAGACAAAAAAGAGCTTGTACTGCAATTTTTTTCCCCCAAGCCCAGGATAGTGGTCACAGGAAAAAGATTTGGATTATAATTAGAAAGTATTCAATAATCTTAGATTGCAAGTGCTTTCTGTGGTCACTCAATCATTTAATTAATTGGACAACTATTTATTGGAAGTCCACGATGGGTTGGCACTGTTCAAGGTGCTGAGGATTTTTTTTAAAGCAGTGAATAAAAGAGTAAAATAACACTAGCCCTTATGGAGCTTAGATTCCAGTGAAGAGACAAAGACCAAACAAATAAATAAAATATACATTACCTGGTGGTAAGCACGATGGAGAAAAATAAAGATGGGACGGGTTAGTGGGTGCTGGGGTAGAGATGGACTGGGGTGCAATTCCAAGGATGGTTAAGAAAGGGCATTTCCAGAAAGGGAGCTTTTGATCAAAGGCCTGAAGGAGGTCAGGTAGTGAGCCAGGTGGGAATCTGAGAGAGGAAAATTCCAGGCAGAGGTGTCAGCCCATTGTAAAGGCCCTAAAGGGAGGACATGCCCAGTGGGTCAGGGAACAGTCAGGAAGCCAGGAGGCTGGGGTGGAGTGACTGAGAGGAAAGTGAAAGGAGATGAGGACAGAGAAGTGGGAATGCAGGCTGGGGAGACAATGCCAGTCCTTTGAAGACCTCTGGAAGATTCTCAGCAGAAGAGTGACGTGATCTGCCTGACATTAAACATTTGTTGACTACCGGTGCTGTTCTAAAAGGTTTGGACCTTACAGGCATGGGAAACCATCAGACTGTATAAGCATAGAGCTTGGTCATTAGTATAAGGTTAATCTGGGCAGTGAGGTTTCATTTAGGTTTTCCTTTTCTTTTTCTTAAAATAATGTTTTATTTTTAACTGTGTTAAAAACACGTAACATAAATTTTACCGTCTTCATCATTTTTAAGTGTGCAACTCAGCAGTGTTAGGCCTATTCACACTGTTGTTCAACAGATCTCCACAACTTTTTCATTCTGCAAAACTAAAACTTTGTACCCAGTAAACAACAACTCCCCATCGCTCCTTCCTTCCAGTCCTTGTCAACCACCATTCTACTCTCTGTCTCTGTGAATTTGACTGCTCTAGGTACAGTCAAATTCAAGTGGAATCATACAGTACTTGTCTTTTTTCTTATTATTCTTAATAAGCCAGTGAAACTGGCTTATTTCACTTAGCATAATGTCATCAAGGTTCATCAATGTTATAACATGTGACAGGATTTCCTTCCTTTTTAAGGCTGAATAATATTCCATTGTATGTATCTAGCATATATTTTGTTTATCCATTCATCCATCGATGGACACTTAGTTGCTTCTACCTCTTGGCTATTGTGAATAATCCTGCTGTGAACATAGGTGTGCAAACATCTCTTTGAGTTCCTGTTTTCAGTTCTTTGGATATATGCCCAGAAGTGGGATTGCTGGATCATATGGTATTCTATTTTAAAATATTTGAGGAATCATTATACTGTTTCCATAGGACTGGCATCATTTTGCATTCCCACCAACAATGCACAATGGTTCCAGATTCTCCACATCCTCTCCAACACTTGTTATTTTCTGGTTTTTTGATAGTAGCCATCCTAATGGGTCTGAGATTTTCTTCTTTGTGGTTTTTTTTTATTTTAAATATTTATTTATTTGGCTGCATCGGGTCTTAGTTGCAGCATATGGGAACCTTAGTTGCAGCACATGGGAACCTTAGTTGCAGCACATGGGATCCATAGTTGCAGCACATGGGATCCTTGTTGTGGCATGTGGGATCCTTCATTGCGGTGTGCGGACTCTTCATTGCAGCTCATGGACTTCTCTTTAGTTGTGGTGCATGGGCTCAGTAGTTGCCCCATGGACTGTGGGATCTTACTTCCCTGACCAGGGATCAAACCTGCGTCCCCTGCATTGGAAGATGGATTCTTAACCACTGGACTACCAGGGAAGTCCCTCGTCTTTGTTTCTAATTGAAGTAATATTTTCCGATTCTCTTCACCACTTCTCATTTTATCTCTTACACCAAGCAAACTTCCACTAACCTCTCTATTTCTACTTTTCTGGAACCAGTCGTAACACACAGGAGTCAAGCTGGAAAAATGAGGAGTGGCTGCAGTCCTTCCTTTCCCCCACTTCACTGCATTCCCTTTTGCTTGCTGGTTCATGTCAGGGGAATTAAGCATAAACTTTGCTTCTTTGTTAGCTTCTGTGAACAAAATGCCATTTTTAGCACTGTATTTTAGCCAGATTTAACCACAAAACACTTCAGAAATCTGGGAGAGAAGGCATTTGATTTATGGTTCCCTTAAAGCAAAAGTGGAGTCTACTGCCCTCTGGGCACGATGATAGTCACCTGACCGGAATGTGTTTTGGCCTCCGTCATGATCCATACTTAAACTGCATCCCAATTTTATTGTTTGCCTGTTAAGATTTGTGTCTCCAGTTGATTAGATAAGGAATTCTAAGCAAGGGTGGAGGAGGAAGATGATAACATTACAGACTTTTCTCTTTCAGTTCCTGCTCTCTGAAGCTTGCCTTCACGCTCTGAATTTCCCTCAAGGAGAGCCACTTAGTAACCATGTCCTTGGCTGGTGTTGACTCTTGTTTGAAAGTTTTCTGCTTTGAATAAAAAGTCTTTGGTTCTTTTCCTTCTGCCCTTAAAATAAAAATGCTGTAGTTAAGTGCCCTGGGTCAAATTCTGCCCTTAGTTACTATTTCTATGGCATTTGTATTGTACACATAAGCAAACCCTGAAGTTGATTCCATTACAAAGTTTTAATAACAACTTACGTCTGTGGATCATTTTATATTGTAGAAAATGATTGCATGTACATTTGTTCATCTGATACACACACACACACAACTATGCAGTAGGTAAGGCAGAAATATTTAGTCCTATTTGACAGGCAAAGTAACTGAGATTCAGAGAGGTTAAGTGGCTGATTCAAGGCTACACAGGCATGGATGGGGCTCAAACCCAGACCTCCCAATTCTTAAAACTGTGCTAAGGAGGGTTTTGGTTTGCTCTGGTTTCTGATGATTATGGAATTACAAATACATATACAAAGATAGATTATTATATTATTCCCTTACAGTGCTTCCAAAAGATGTGAAAAGCGAGGAAGAAAACATAATTGAGTGAAAGTAACCAAATTTGTGAAATGCAGGACACAGGCAAGAATCTTGCCGGAACTGTTTGGAAGGAATATGATAGATTGCACACCACTAAGGAGCAAAGACTGAGGCTTATTTATTTTTGCATTTTGGATAATCCCCAACACAGCATCTTGCACCCACTGAGTACTGAATGTATAAAGGAATGAATGAGTACAATTACCTAAAGTCCTGGAGGAAGCTTGCCAAGGAATTGAGGTGGCTGGGAGAACTTATTGGAAGTTTAATGAAAGAAAAGTTTAATAAAGAGTTTAATGAAAATTTCATTAAGTTCTTCAGGAAAAAAAGGCCCAACTAGCTAACTGGAGCTTCTGCTTCTGTGCAGCCAGAGAACAGGAAGAGGGGAAGAAATAGATAAAAAGCTGGCCTTGATTTGCTGTGACTTTCATTCCATCCACCTGAGAATTGTATGGTTGATAATAGATGCGAAATAGAGCGAACAACTTGTGCTGAGAATTTCCTTTTTTTTTTTTTTTTTGAGAATTTCCAGTTTTTTAAAACCTGTCGTCGTTTTGCTGTATATAGTGACGTTAGTGACCCACCCATTGATCTGAATGTCGGGGTCCATTGGGGCAGCGCCTGGCCCAGAGCAGGTGCTCAGTAAATGTTATTGGCAGAATGAATGAAGGTCAGGTGTTAACCAGACAAAAGCAGCCTGGCAAGCAGGGAGGCCCTGGAGAAGGACCGTCCTAAGCACTCTCTACCCTAATTGCCGCTAAAGAGTGGGACTTCCAGGCTGGAGGAACAGCACCCCTTTGTCACTCTCTCCTTCAGACTTAGGAAGGGGAAAACCCCACAAATTACAAGAAGCTCTTTTGGCGAGAGCTGCTTAGGAGGTTGTATGCTGGTCACATCACCAGTGACATCCACTGGTGCTTCTGAGGTCAACTTTTCCAAATATCTTTAGAGGGTTATGATGATTTATTTCACAATTTGATAAGGTAAACTGGAAAATTCTAAATGGATTCATAATTTAAATGTTTAAAGGAAAGCTGTAAAAATTATTAGGTGCAATAAAGAATAGACATACATACTTCAGTAAATTGAAGAATTCTTTTGTATATTTTGCACCTAAACTTACTGGTTTCCTAATTGTTTTTTTCATATTTCCAATTTTGTTTAAAGTCAGGTTACCTATATTTTGTAAATGTCGATTAGGTTCAGTTGATTGACGGAGCTGTTCAGTTCAGCTATGTCCTTACCGATTTTCTGCCTGCTGGGTCTACTAACTACTGATGGGAGGGTGTTGATGCCTCCAGCTATAATAGTGGACTTGTCTATGTCTCTCGGCAGTTTTTGCCTCATGTATTTTGATCCTCTGTTGTCAGGCACATATACAGTAAGGACTGTTATGCCTTCTTAAAGAAGTGACCCCCCCTTATCATTATGTAATACCTCTCTTTATCCATGATAATTTCCCTTATTCTGTAGTCTGAAATTCATATGCTACCCCAGCTTTCTTTTGGTGAGTGTTGGCATGGGTCTGTCTTTCTCCAACCCTTTACTTTTCACCTGTCTCTGTGTTTATACTTAACGTGGGTTTCTTGGATCTTATTTTTTAATTCACTCTGACAGTCTGTATCTTTTAATTGGTGTTATTTAGACCATTCATGTCTAAAGTGATTATTGATATAGTTGGATTAATATCTACCATGTTTGTCACTGTTTTCTGTTTGTTGCACTTGTTCTTTTTAAAAATCTTATCCTATTTTTCTGCTTTCTGTAGTTTTTTTGTTTGTTTGTTTTGTTTTGTTTTTTTGCAGTACGCGGGCCTCTCACTGCTGTGGCCTCTCCCGTTACGGAGCACAGGCTCCGGATGCGCAGGCTCAGCGACCATGGCTCACGGGCCCAGCCGCTCCGCGGCATGTGGGATCCTCCCGGACCGGGGCACGAACCCGTGTCCCCTGCATCGGCAGGCAGACTCTCAACCACTGCGCCACCAGGGAAGCCTTCCCCTATATTTAGAAAGACGTCTACTGATCTATTTTCCCCTTCCTTCTGGTAGAGTGTTGAGAACACTAAAGCAGAAAGTTACCAAGGATGGGAGACAAGTGATGGAATTCAAGCTGCATCATTCTTAGTTCCTAACCCTTTATGCTATAAACTGTGTGCTTGTCAGATACACTCCTCCTTCCTCTTGACTGGGTTATGATAGAAGAAAATACTACCAGGAAAAGAGATTTGAACAAACTCTTCTACTCTGCCAAGGGTTTCATTTAAGCATGCACAAACAAGTCGCGTAAATCCAAGGGCTTCAAAGTCTAGAGGAGGGAGGTGTAGTTGCCTTGTTGAAAGAAAGCCATTCATGGAATATATGTGAGTGGAGACAAGGGAGGGAGAGTCACTTGGCTAGATCTCAAGATCTGACCAAACCCACTTCAGATGGCGAAGTTCCACTGTTTTCAGACAGAAAAAGTTAAACTCAGCAATTACCCTGTTGGCCAAGTCAGCCTTGAGCCCAGCACATGGAGCTTGAAGGGGGAAAAACGGGAGAAGAATCTGGAGGGTTTTATCTCTGGAATTCTCACACTTTTCTGTTATCCAGGCTGCCTTTTTCTACTTCTTGTGATGCAACCCTCTCTTCTGTCTCCCTGAAATATTCAGTACCCAATTTTTGAAAGTCTAACTCTCAGCTAGTGGTCAGCCACAGGAATCTTGACCTTCTTGCTTGCATCGTAGAACATGCAAAGGTATGACCTTCCCAAGGAGTATGCAGATTTTGACAAGGGGTACCTTAGCATGAAGAAACTTCTAAGATAGTAACCCAGGATATAGAGAGTAGATTTTTCAGGCAAAGGATCCTGCCTGTACCTCTCATACCATACCCCCTAAATGGTTGTGTGTCCTCTCTTTTCATAAAAATTATTTACCCTGAATCCCTTTTATTAGTGGGCAGAGGAAAAGTTTAATAATCTCTTTAGAAAAAAAGTCATGTTAGGAACACAAGAAAAGTGCCAAAGGAGTGCATCTCTATAAGAGAAAACACTGGAATACAGCCCATTAGTATCATACTTCTCCTTGAAAGGACAGCCAAATGCCATTATTCAGAGCATAAAATTTTCATTTTGAAACTGATGGAGAAGTTTTTCAGAGAAAAGAGAAACTTGTGAAAAAACTATTTAAAATCCAATGTAGAGTAACTTCCTAGTTTTCACCTTTTTCCCTTATTTCATTTTTCAAAGCACTACTCTTCTATATTTTGGGGAAAATATTAGAATCCAGATTACTTTTCTCTATCATGACTTTATTCTTGTCCACCTCCAATATGACTCTGAAGTGGAACTTCTGAATGTCAATCCTGGACAAAAGCTCATATTGTAAATGAAAAAAGAAATCTTTATTTTTAACAAGGGAAAAAATTCCAGGAATTTTTCGTCATTGAGTGGGGAAGAACACCACACATCTACAAGCCAAAACCTGTAATAATGCATTTAATCCTAGGCAATTCTTTTCTAGAAAGATAGATAGAAAACAGAGGGTAATTCAAAGAGGTGTAATGTCTAACACTATTTCAGTGATCGAGTTAAAGGAAAATATTAAAAGACATTTTGGATGCCATAGACTTATTTTTAGTTATTTAGTTGCTTTTTAGTTAGTTAGTTGTTATAATGGCATTGTGGTTAAATTTTAAAATGTCCATAAATTCTGAGATGTATCCTAAAGTATATAGGGGTGAAAGGACATGATATTTGGAATTTGCTTTAACACACTTCAGAAGAAAGACAGAAAGCGCAAAAGAAAGGAAGAAAAAGAATAGATAAATCAAACATGAAAAAATGGTGATTTTGAATCTGCATGATGGGTATATGGGGTGTTCTCATTTCCTGAGGCTGCCTCAAAAAATTAAACTTGGGCGCTTAAAACGACAGAAACTTATTCTGTTACAATTCTGGAGGCTGGAAGTCTGAAATCAAGGTGTCAGCAGGACCACATTCCTTCTGGAGCCTCTAGGGGAGAATCCTTCCTCGCCTCTTCCAGCTTCTGGTGGCTCCAGGCATTCCTTGGCTCATGGCTGCATCACTCCAATCTCTGTTTCCATGGTCACATGGCCTCTTTCCTGTGTCTGTGTCTTCTCTTCTGTTTCTTACGAGAATACTTGTCATTTGATATAGGGCCTCCTGGATAATCCAGGATGATCTCTTCTCAAGATCCTTAATTACATCTGCAAAGACCCTTTTTCCAAATAAGGTTGCGTTCCTAGATTCCCAGGGTTAGAACATAGGCATACCTTTGGGGAAGCGGGGGCACCCCAAATGGAGTCAGGCAGTCATATTTTCCACCGGCCTCTCCTGAACATGGCTGGTAGGACCAGGAAGGGGTGCCTGACCCAAAGAGGGATGGGCTGTTCCTGGGCTGGCCATGACTTTTAGCCTGAACATGGCCAGGCAGCTGCTCTCTGCCCGCAATTTGAACTAAAAAGCAGCAAGAAAAGGAGTTGGCAGCTGGAAGGACAGAAGCCAAAAAAATGCAGAGACAGATACCCAAGGTAGCTTTGTGGCCATGAGGCCAAGCCAAAGATAAGAAGGACCGAGTGTCCCCTGAGGGACTACAGGAGGCTCAGGTCCCTGGACCAGCCCCCATTCCTGGCTCCTTTTCAGGTTTAGGGACAGTGCCTATGCATTGCTATAATAGCTCCCATTTTTCTCAAGGTAATTTTACTTTCTTGCATCCAAACTATCTAACCCAGAATACTATAATCTTCCCTCGACCTCATAGTATGCTGGATTGTGCTTTCTTTTTCCAGCCTAAATTCCTGGCCGATTTCAGTAACATACAGTCTATGTTCACTGGAGAGCATTTGAGACACATTGACTTATACCAGAAACAGGAGGTATGCATGGCAGCCCACCCTTCTGGGAAATTACTGAGCTTCTCATACTCTACAGAACACCTAACCTCAAATCCTAACGCCTGGAGATCAAGACTGGCAGTGGCAAGCTGTCCAGGGCACCGGTCTGATAGGTGTGGAGAAGGAACACCTCCACTACCTGCAGCCCCACTTCCTCATATCTTTTGCCATCTTTTCCTTGTTTCCAGCCAGAACTTGCTGTCACTCCCTAGCCCACCTTTTAGATCTTCTCTGATACTCTCCTCCATGCTAAACGTGCAAGTGACACGTTTCACGTTCTCTCCTCTTCAATGTTGTATCAACATTGAAATTACTGATAATTCCTTAATTCTTGGTTTTCAAACTGGAGGGAGAGGGAGAACAAACAAGGGAAAAGTAAGAGAAATAGTCTCTGTTATGAGGCTGCAGAGGCAGGGGTTGATTGCTATTTGAAAGGCATATTAAATTTTTTTTTAAAGTGACGTGTCACTTTTTTTTAATATAAATTTTTATTTTATTTATTTATTTTTGGCTGCTTTGGGTCTTCGTTGCCGTGTGCAGGCTTTCTCTAGTTGCAACAAGCGGGGGCTACTCTTCGTTGCGGTGCATGGGCTTCTCTTGTTGCAGAGCACGGGCTCTAGGCGTGCGGGCTTCAGTAGTTGTAGCACACAGGCTCAGTAGTTGTGGCTCACGGGGTCTAGAGCACGGGCTCAGTAGTTGTGGTGCAGGGGCTTAGTTGCTCTGCGGCATGTGGGATCTTCCCGGACCAGGGCTCAAAGCCGTGTCCCCTGCATTGGCAGGTGGATTCTTAACCACTGCACCACCAGGGAAGCCCGGCATATTAAATATTATAACAAACATTTATACTGGAAAAAATTGTAAGTAATTCAAAGTCCCAGTGGTGAAGTTCAATTAATCTTGGCTGGTGGCAAAGCACTGAGTACGATAAACCTCAGGAGTCTATGTGAGAATCTCAGCTAGTACAGGATGGAGACGGTGAGAAATGGAAGTGGAGTTTTAGCTAAGAGAGCAGAGGCTTGAAACGATCGAGAAACCCTACCTTAACCTAAGTGGTATAACTTAGATGTCACAATGTCAAGTTTCAGTACAGTCCCAGGTCTTTCTGGCCTCTCCAAACGCCCTCACATGGTGGACGCTTACTTCAGTTGCTTCTGTGTGATGCTTTCTCTGCACTTTCTTCTCATCTTATCAATTCTCCGAATCCTGACCCTTATTTTCCCGTATGGATGCCTTTCTCTTTGGCTGATATTGGGGAGCAAAATTAGGGTATCTGCACGATCTTTCTTCTATGTTAATGACATTGATTAGTCTAAGAATGAAATATTTGTCCAAAACTGCTTGCGAAGGTTAATAACAGAAGCTGGTTGTGACACACCCAAAGAGGCAGTAAAAACCCAGCATCTAGAGAGAACAGATACCTTCAGCTGTCAAAGGAACAAGAACTGCGTCTCTCACCCACTGAACGATGGAGTTGTCCTCTAAGTTCTAACATTTAATGACTGGAAATGTCAGAACTCAACAAATGATGATTCTCTTGTTTTCTTTTTTCACATATGAATGCTAAAATCTAATTTATTTTCTTCCACGGTGAAAAGTTCCTCAACTTAGTCAAAATCAGTCTCCAAATGTGTGTACATACATCTTTTTGCCGTAAAAGCCAAAGATGTACCTCAATTTATTTTTTAAAAAATTGGTTTTATCTTCTGAAAATATCTTCTTTTTTTTAAATTAAAAAATTTTTTTTTATTGAGGTACAGTTGATTTAAAATGTTGTGTTAGTTTCTGGTGTACAGCGAAGCGATTCAGTCATACATACGTATATATCTATTTTTTTTCAAATTCTTTTCCCTTATAGGTTATTACAAAATATTGAGTAAAGTTCCCTGGGCTATACAGTAGGTCCTTGTTGGTTCTCTATTTGATACATAGTAATGTGTAAATATTAATCCCAAACTCCTAATTTATCCCTCCCCTCCCAAATGTTATCTTCTTAAATGCAAATTCCCGATGTTAATGAGAATCTTCAGGTATAGTAAAGAGACTTACTGGCTGTTTGGTTGGGGAAATTTTAATTTAATAACTTTTGATCCTCAATTTCTTTATGAAATGTTTAGAGTATGACTTAGTCACAGGGCTTTGGTGAGACATAAGTGGATTTTCTTCGGTGGTAAATAGCACTGCTGTCCTTTCAATTGTTCAAGCAAGAAACTTATGAATCATTCCCAGTGCCTCCTGCTCTCTCACTCTCCACATTCAATCCAAAAACAAATCTAGTAGGTTCAGCCTTCAAAATATATCTCAAGCTTTTCCACTTGTCTCCCTTGCTATAGCTATTATCGTTTTAGACACCTTAGTTTCTTACTGACTATTGCTCTAATCTCCTGACTGGTTTCTCCACTTTTACTCTTACATCCCCATTCTCCTTACCACATAGATGCATGGTTTTTTTTTTGTTTGTTTTGTTTTTGTGGTACGCGGGCCTCTCACTGTTGTGGCCTCTCCCGTTGTGGAGCACAGGCTCCGGACGCGCAGGCTCAGCGGCCATGGCTCACGGGCCCAGCCGCTCCGCGGCATGTGGGATCTTCCCGGACCGGGGCACGAACCCGTGTCCCCTGCATCGGCAGGCGGACTCTCAACCACTGCGCCACCAGGGAAGCCCGATGCATGGTTTTTAAAAGCACAAGTTATGCCACTCTCCTGCTTAAACCTTTCTGATGATGGCTTTTCACTGTATTTTATTTATTTATTTTTAATTAATTTTTATTGGAGGTTAGCTGCTTTACAATGTTGTGTTAGTTTCTGCTGTACAGCAAAATGAGTCAGCTATACATATATTTATATCCCCTCTTTTTTGGATTTCCTTCCCATTTAGGTCACCACAGTGCACCAAGCACAGTTCCCTGGGCTATACAGTATGTTCTCATTAGTTATCTATTTTATACATAGTATCAGTAGTGTATATATGTCAATCCCAGTCTCCCAATTCCTCCCACCCCCCCTTTCCCCCTTGGTATCCATACATTTGTTTTCTACGTCTGTGTCTCTGTTTCTGCTTTGCAAATAAGATCATCTCTACCATTTTTCTAGATTCCACATATATGCATTAATATATGATATTTGTTTTTCTCTTTCTGACTTACTTCACTCTGTATGACACTCTCTAGGTCCATCCACGTCTCTACAAACAACCCAATTTCGTTCCTTTTTATGGCTGAGTAATATTCCATTGTATATAGATGCCACATCTTCTCTATCGATTCATCTGTCGAGGCACACTAAGGTTGCCTCCATGACTTGGCTATTGTAAATAGTGTTGCTATGAACACTGGGGTGCACGTGGCTTTTTGAATTATGGTTTTCTCACGGTATATGCTCAGTAGTGGGATTGCTGGGTCATATGGTAGTTATATTTTTAGTTTTTTAAGGAACCTCCATACTGTTCTCTATAGTGGCTGTATCAATTTACATTCCCACCATTGTATTTTAAAAATGACATCTTTCTTAAGATTTGATTCACATACCATAAAATTCACCCTTTTAAAAGTATACAAATTAGGGCTTCCCTGGTGGCGCAGTGGTTGAGAGTCCGCCTGCCGATGCAGGGGACACGGGTTCGTGCCCCGGTCAGGGAAGATCCCACATGCTGTGGAGTGGCTGGGCCCGTGAGCCATGGCCACTGAGCCTGCGCGTCCAGAGCCTGTGCTCCGCAACGGGAGAGGCCACAACAGTGAGAGGCCCGCCTACTGCAAAAAAACAAAACAAAACTGTGGCAGCCAAACAAAATACTTCTTTAGGCTTCTTCTTTGGCCAACAGTCTGAGCCTAAGCAAAGCCAGTAGCAGAGGGAAAGGAGAAGAGTCAGAACCGTTTTGCTGAGCTGGAGTCGGCTAGTACTAGCTCAACAGGACTGGCTGGGCACATCGCTTCCCAGCTCTGTTCTGTTACTTGGGATCAGTCATGATGGTGAGAGTATTTACACCACGGAAACAGGCAAATGCTGCAAATCAGGACTTTTTCCCAACCCCCTTTGGAATGGGAGAGAAGGGGTGGAGGGGAATCAAAGCTGACTCCCAGGGGTGTCAGTTACTGTCACTCCTGTTAACATCCCTAACTCTTAGAAACATAAATGATAAGAATGGAACAGCTGTAATTCCTTTACTTTTATTAGGCTATTTGTAGCCAACACTGAAAACAGTTACTTAAATGTTAAAAAAAACCCAGAAATGTACTCCTTTTGAAGAAAGAGTAATATTTTCACCTAAGTTTTAGAAACTGCTTCCTTCTTCCTTTAAAAATATTATTATAAGCACAGTGTTCTTTATTTTGTTTGACTTGTGAGTGTGTAGACCATTCTGATTCTAACTCTGGTCCTGTAGACAAGCTATATCTGGACTTTCTTTTAGTTAAAAAAAGAGTTTGGGAGAAGGTGTAAGGAATGTTGAGGGAATTGAGAATAAATAGAATTGGAGAGAACCTCTAGGCTTCAAATGACCCCCAGAATTCAGGACCTCAAATTCCTAAATCCTCTCCAGTTGAGCAGCTGTCCTCCCATGTGAGTTTTTCAAGGGACATATATGCACAGGCTCAGAAACACTTTATGAAAAAGACTTTGGGTCCTGAGCGTCAGTATTGTGTTCTAGTGAGCTAAACTGGACCTTGTTTGTTGCATTGTCTTATCTTGCTTCTCTGGCTAAGGCTCTTCCCTAGGCCAGAATGAGCAAATATCTCTCACATGCATAGCCACTCCCACTTCCGTGGCTGTAGTGGCTACTGTGGTATGCTATCCAGATCTCCCTTTCAGGACCCATGCATGCATTCTCCCAAGTGCTAGGAGTGTTGGCCGCTGATGGCTTACAACTGCATCCTTCTCCAAGAATGGCCTTACCCAAGGTTACAGCCCTCCAGGCTCACTGTTAGGGAGGGTTGGAGAAAGGGAGTAGTGTTCAAGCCTGTCACTTTGCCTGATTTGGGACAACCTAGGTCCAGAGATCCCCCCATGAAATTGGCTAAGACCTTTGTTGCCACTGCAACGTCTCATATTGCTTCCCTTATTTCCTTACAAGTGTTGTTCTCAAAGATGCTTCTTGCAAGCAACTCTCTGAATCTCAGAGTTAGTTTTCGTGGAATCCACCTAGAACAGTGGCCATTTCGGAATATGTTACTAATCAATCATGTTGCTTGCTTTTTCTTGCTGAGCAGGGATAAATCTTAAGGGTCCTCAAAATAGGCCTCTACGTAACTACAAAAAAATGACTGGATGATAAACAAGTTGAAACCCGTTTATCATCCCTGCCCCAAGCCCTCATTTTAATATCAGTTCTCTAAATCTTAGTGTTCTAGTGGCAAGAAGAGACAAGGAGAGACAAGCCTAAGGAAAGTGCATCAATGAAAGAAGAGAGCTACTTGAATCTAAAGCCTTGAGCAAAACCTATCTAAGTTGTTTTCCCCCAATTATCCATTGGGTCCCCCAGGTGGGAGACAGCCTCGAGCCAGTCAGCTATCTAGGGGAAACCAATCCTAGAAAAGGACCTGCCACTTACTTTGAACAGCTCTACTGTCTGTCCCACCAAATTTCCATTCCCTCACACCAGAGCCATGAAATAACCTTGGCCTTGACCATTCATACCAGAATCCAAGAACTCTCCCTTGAGGTCAACATGGACTAAAAATCTGGTGACCTGTGATCTATTCCCAACACTTCCAAGAAAAGCTGCCTATATTAGAATAAGACACTGGGTGCTAGCTTGCTCAATTTTAAAATATCTTGGTTAGACAGTAAGAACCTAAATACTTGCTTCATTATAGGACCTTAGTCAAATCCTTTGGTATCTCTGAACATTGTTTCTGAATCTATCAAATGGACTGTATTTGTCAGAATTTTTTCGTTGTGATGTCAGAAACACAACAGAAAATAACTTATACAGCCACCCCAGGCTCACATCTTTCTAGCTTAACAACTCCAGAGTGAAACAAGCTTCTGTCTCCAGGAGAGACTCTGAGTAGTGAAGCTGGGGTCACAAACCATCCCTGAGACAGTCACTGTGGCTGGTTGGAGTCCATATACCCTTAGAGTCAGGGAGGAGGGGACACCACCGCTGGTACTACACAGAGTAGAGTGAGGTGGTTTTCTTCAAGGAAAGATACTGGTAAATAAGAACATGTTTACTATACTACAAAAGCCAAGCATAATAATGAAGATGATGATGAGGGTGATAATAAGGCCCACACTAAGGCACTTAATCATGAATTTTCTGAAAACTGGGGATAAAGGGAGGATTTAGTTAATTCTGGATAATTATCTTCAAATATGCTCCTTGCTGAGGATTGAGATGATTATGGTATGTTTTCTGCAAATGCTCTCTTCTCTTCTTGAAAGCCATTATTATTTCCCTTCCTTTTGCCCTTTGCATTCTGCTCACCATAAAATAATAAGCCAAATCTCTTTTTATTTGCCAGCAGAAAATTGTCAAATATACGGGGGACTCATTCACAGAGCAGAATTCTCAAAGGAAAGGTCTGGAGTCCTGTTGCACGTTAGGGTTGACTAAAGCAGCTAACAGACCTCAGCCACGTGATGCTTTTAAATTCATAACTCAGTTGGAATAGTTCTTCTTCTTTTTTTTTTTAAAGGCATCTCTCATTTGAAAGGCTATTTTTCAAACCCTCTAATGAAAAAGCTGGGGAATATTGCTATCAATTCTTCCTTTCCTCCCCAAGCAAATAGCATTCCTCTGCCTTGAACAGATGGGGCTCTGTGTGATAAATAACCCAGTGTTTCAGTCCAGCAGCGGATGGCACTGACGTCTTGTCCTCAGTGTTTATAAGCTGGGCTGTCCCTCTGCTTTCATTTCCTCTGACTAGACTGGAGCAGTGTTTAAGAACTCATAAATGGCGGGGGTTAGTTCCAGCCATCCTCGCATGCCAGCCATTCTTTAGGATAATGACGAGAAGGGTGAGTGCCTTCTAGGAAGGATTCTGGAGAGGGTGGGAGGCGCGGAGGAGGAAAGAGAGCAGAGCCTCTCATGCCTGCACTGTCTTAGTGCTCACTATATTAATAGCTCAGGCACTGACTGCTGCAGTTAATTGCTATTCCCAGAGGGTTCAGCTGAGTTTCCATTTACAGAGGCAGCTCTAACAAAGAGGGCACACACATATGTACACCACACACACACACACTGTACACACTATACACACACACATGCCACTATTCCTACTCCTCCAACTCTCTCCTGATTGGCTTCCTTGGAAGCCCTCAGACTCCCCATCATTACTATAAAGAATGTCAATCATTACTGAGTGAGAAAATCACCCATCTCTTCAGGAACATCAGACAGAGTGTTTGCTGTTCTAATGATTTCACCTGCACTGGATGGAGCTTAGAATATGATTCATGTGACATCAAAGTCCCCTTTGTCACGCTCTTGCAGATAAGGGCAGCCTGCAGCAGCTACCTTCCAAAGGAGAAGGGATAGACTCTGTAACAGTAAACGATGGAAAGAGAAAATAAATTCTGGAGCAAAGGGATAAGTTTACATTTCCAAACCTGCAATTTGTTCCTATGTTGTTGAATATTCTTCAGAAGTATTGTGGGTTCATTCAAAACCAATGATGTTTACATATTTCTGCGTATAAATATCTTTGGGTGCAATTTTCCTTTCTGCCTCTGTTTGACACTCATTTTAAAAAAACTCCATGTAATTAGGACCAGTTGCCAAATGCTTAACGTACATGATCTCTAAACAGTCAACCTCAACATATCTTTCTTGATAGGCTCTGAGTGCTGGGTGCAGGGGATTCTCGCCCTCATGGAGCTTCCAGTCTGGTCATTTAACAGCCTCATGAGTGTGGAATCCAAGTTGCTTGGGGTCAGAAATGGGAGGAGTGGCTCTTTAAGAAAGAGAATATAGGGGGAATTCCCTGGCGGTCCAGTGGTTAGGACTTGGCTTGTTCACTGCCAAGGGTGTGGGTTCGATCCCTGGTCAGGGAACTAAGATTCTGCTAGCCGCACTGTGCAGTCAAAAAAAAAAAAAAAAAGAAAGAAAGAAAGAAAATATAAATTTACTATGCCAAATATTTATTTAGAATGAATATAGAAATTACAAAAAATTATAAAAGAGGCCTATCTGAGTGAAAAACCCATCTCAAATGTTTCATAGTAAATCCTCTGATGGGGAGGTAGGTAGTGTCTTAGCTCAGTTTTACAGATACAAAAAACTGATGTTGCATGAGACAATGTCTGAATTGGGGTCCGTAAGATTAAGCATTCCACTGCTCCTCAATCCAAGGGAGTATAATCAAGGCCTGGAGGGTATGCAGGTGGAAACAGCTTTTCCACAGCCAAGGCGCGGCTCAGATCCTGCTGGCAGGAAAAACAAGATACTGCCCAGACATCTCTGCTTCCATCCAAACAGGGGACAATAAGAGCCCTTGAAACATTTATTACGATCTTAGGTCTTGTTTTCCTTGGGGTTCAGGTCCTTGCAGTTTGGACATTTCTGACTTTCTCTGCGGTTGGGCCTGGTTTAAAATTCCATATCTGATGTTCTGTGACTTGCCTGTAGAATAAAGAGGACGAACCAGGTTATCTTTTCCCAAATCTTTCCTCAGAGCATTAGACCCACAGGATGTGTACAAGCATTGTGACAAAGAGGCGCGTGGACACATTAGCTTGGAAATGCTGGATGAATGAAAGTGAAAACTGATTTCTTTAGTACTGGTCTCTTCAGGGGCTTTGTTTTGCTAACGTGCACAGTTGCCCTCCAAGAGGGAAATATAGCATGCAGCTTTTCCCAAACTTACTCTATTTAACAATTATTTATTGAGTGCTTACTATGTGCCAGGCAGTGTTCTAGGTGCTGGGGACACAGCAGTGAGTGAATGACATGATACAGGACCTCTTCTCCCCCAGAGGAGCATACAAGACAAGGGTTTCATGACTCCACCTTGGGGAAGACTAGGCTGAATATTCTCTGAGTCCCTTCCATTTCTAACATTCTGTGAACAACGATAAGCAGCCATTTGGTCGCCCTAACTTTGGACAGAGTGTTTCACCTACGGTCTCAGCCCCACCCAGTTCTTGAGCCTTAATTTAGGAGGTGCCTATTTCCTCAAAATAAAGCCCCCATACACCTTTCGTTTTTGGCCTCCACCCACATTTCCAGTCTCATCTCCTCCTATGTCCTGTGTGTTCCAGCCACACTACTGTTTTTCGTGTTTCCAAACAATCCATGCTTCCTTGTGCCTCTGGGCCTTAGCATATGGTATGAACCTCCTTCACCTTGTTCACTCGGCAAATCTCTGTTCATTTTTTATTGGAATAAAATTCACATGACATAAAATTAACCATTGAAAACTATACAATTTTTTTTTTTTTTTGCATTATGCGGGCCTCTCACTGTTGTGGCCTCTGCCGTTGAGGAGCACAGGCTCCGGACGCACAGGCTCAGCGGCCATGGCTCACGGGCCCAGCCGCTCCGCGGCATGTGGGATCTTCCTGGACCAGGGCACGAACCCCTGTCCCCTGCATCGGCAGGCGGACTCTCAACCGCTGCGCCACCAGGGAAGCCCGAAAACTATACAATTTGATGGCATTTAGTACATTCACAATGTTGTGAAACCACTACCTCTATCTAGTTCCAGAACTTTTTCATCACCCCAAAAGGAACCCCGTACATAGTAAGCAGCCATTCTACTTTCCCGCCTCCCCTCAGCCCCTAGAACCACTAATCTACTTTCTGTCTCTATTTTGGATATTTCATGTAAATGAAATCATATAATATGTGACATTTTTGACTAGCTTCTATCAATTAGCATAATTTCAGTCCTTCATTCCTTTTATGGCTGAAGAATAGTCCATTGTATGGATGGACCACATTTTGTTCAGCTGTTCATTAGTTTATAAACATTTGGGTTGTTTTCACTTTCCAGCTATTATGAATAATGCTGCTAGAAACATTCACATACAAGTTTTTGTGTAGACATCAATTCTCTTTGGTGTATACCTAGGAGTGGAATTTCTGGGTCATATGATAATTCTGTTTAACTTTTTTGAGGACCTGACAAACTGTTTTCTACAATGGCTGCACCATTTTGCATTCCTACCAGCAGTGTAAGAGGTTTCTAGTTTCTTTCTGTTCTATTTTTTCTTTTTCAAGACTCAGCTCAAGCTTCATCTCCATTGTAAAGCTCACCATAGCATCTTTTTTTTTTCTTGTAACAAGATGAGTTTAATAGTTATTTCATATCAAAAAATAGCCAGAGGGCTTCCCTGGTGGCGCAGTGGTTGGGAGTCCGCCTGCCGATGCAGGGGACGTGGGTTCGTGCCCCAGTCCGGGAGGATCCCACATGCCGCGGAGCGGCTGGGCTCGTGAGCCATGGCCGCTGAGCCTGCGCGTCTGGAGCCTGTGCTCTGCAATGGGAGAGGCCACAGCAGTGAAAGGCCCGCATACCACAAAAAAAGCCGCATACATACAAAAAAAAAAAAAAAAGCCAGAAAGAGTGTACAACACAAATATAGTGAGATCCATAATAAGTTTCCCTTACTTTTTAAGTTCACCATAGCATCTTTTGTGTCCTTGCACTGGTCACTCTGTATTTCTATATCGGTCTCACACACCAGAGATCTCCTTAAATGTGATACAATTACTTCCTCATATTTATATTCCCAGTACTAAGCCTTCAGTCAAAACTTGTTGAAGAAATGAATGAATGAACTAGCAGATAATGTCTGAAATTAGTTTTTCAATGTTTAACCAGTGTGTTGTGCGGGGCAATGCCTTGGTATCCTCTTGCTTAGGACCTGCTACCTCTCCCTAATCCCTATCTTTGTTATCCAGTCTGTAAACCTGGGTATTTTTGCCCTAGCCTCCTAATTAATTCCCCAGTTTCCTCTTGAGACTGAAGTCTGCCTGAGTTTCAGTCCCCTTGTCTGATTCCTGAAAATGTAATGGATTTATCCAGCCACCACGATCCACTCTGGGGAGTGAGCCCTATCACACATGCAGACCTGTCAGTTATTAAAAACCCCTCAAGATTTTTAATAACTGACTCCAGATTATTTAATAACTGGCTCAAGATTATTCTCCCCACATCAGATATAGATATTGCACGACACTAAACTCAAACGGCCACAACTTTTAGAACACCCTCTGCAGGGCTATGAGCGGAGGGCTATCACAAAGAACAAACCTCAGAGCCCAGTTCATTGGCTTATCTTCACCCCATTCCAGATCATCGTTCTTCTTCCTTCTCTTCTGCTTCCTCTTCTGCTTCCTCTTCTGCTTCCTCTTCTAGTTCCTCTTCTATCTTTTTTATTCCTCCTCTTCCTTCAGTTCCTTCTCTCCTCCTTCTACCTCCCATTCCTTCACCCCCTTCTCTCCTCCTTTTTCTGTCTCATCCTTTTTTTCTTCCTCTTCATCTCCTCATCCTCCACAGCCCTTTGTATGCTTTCTGATCTTATAATCAAAGTTGTGACAAGCTCTAGATTGTTCCATCTTCTACCGCTAACAAGGTTAGACTGTTCTTGATGATGATGATGATGACAGTCATCAGACGTTTCCTCTTCACATATTCCATCTGTCATCCTTACAAAGCTCTCTGTGAGCCTGAGAAAGGATGTGTATCTTGCCCAAGGCCATACAATTAAAAAAATGGATCTGGGATTTCAACCTATGTCTGTCTGGATCTAAAACCCATCCTTGTTACACTCCACTGCTCTAATTCCCCTGATATGAGTTTCCTTGCTACGACTACCACAACCTTCTCCCAATTCCAATCGAACCGTGATCTTTTTCGAAAGGAAACTGCCAACAGCCTGGTTAATACCTCACACGTGACATTCTTACCCTCAGAGCCTCCTCAGTTAAGACACAGCAGCCCCCCCCAAGCCTTTTGCCTGTCCTATGTGTTGCTCCTTAAGTCTTGCTAATTTGAACTACTCATTGGCAATTTATTACATTCTGCTTTATACTTGATAGCAACACATATTGATTTATTTTTTTTAATATATGTCATATGCTATTCATACTAATAGACTTGTAAACCTATTGTATTTTTTGGAGGACTGTTTGTCTACCTCTCAAAAGTCATTAAAATATTTACCTTCTTTAATTCACTAGTGCTATTTCTGGGAATTGATCACAAGGGAAATTCGTTATGAAAAAGTGACATATAATGATGTTTATAGTGGCCTTAATAGAATATATATATTTTTTAATGTTTCTTTTTTTAAAAAAACAGGGTATTTATTTATTTATTTTGGCTGTGTTGGGTCTTCGTTGATGTGCACAGGCTTTCTCTAGTTGTGGCGAGCGGGGGCTGCTCTTCGCTGAGGTGCGTAGGCTTCTCATTGTGGTGGCTTCTTTCGTTGTGGAGCACAGGCTGTAGGTGCACAGGCCTCAGTAGTTGTGGCTCGCGGGCTCAGTCATTGTGGCACACGGGTTTAGTTGCTCCATGGCATGTGGGATCTTCCCGGCCCAGGGCTTGAACCCGTGTCCCCTGCATTGGCAGGCGGATTCTTAACCACTGCCCCACCAGGGAAGTCCAATAGGATATTTAAAAAATCAAAGACACCCCCCAACCAAAACCCTAGATGTTTAACAGTTCAGAGTGATGGAGTAAATTACATATGAATGATGGGATATTATGTAGCTACTGAAAAGAATAAATGTGATGGTTACGTCTTAACACTGAAACTAGTAAAAGATGTAGGCTACAATTCTGTATACACTATGATCCAACTATTTGAAAGCGACATGCATATATCAGTACAGGTTGGAATGGATTTCATAGTTAGAAAATAGATGCAAAGTTGAAGTGGTGTGAGAATGGGTGGGGATTTTTTTCTCTCTTTTTTTTTATCAGAGTTTCTTCTTTGCAACATTTTAAAATTGGTGAAATGGTGGACTGTTAAAGTTCTGAGACAGTTCTAGATGGTGGGTCTCTTCATTAATACTCAAGTTCATATCTATAGGTGGCAATGGCTCTTCACCCCAGTGAGCAGTGCCAGTCTTGGGCATGACAGCTCTGGCTTCTCAAGAGGTCTCATGTCAAAAGTAACCTGCCAGAGAATTTTTTTTTTTTAACATCTTTATTGGAGTAAAATTGCTTTACAATGATGTGTTAGTTTCTGCTTTATAACAAAGTGAATCAGTTATACATATATATATATATCCCCATATCTCTTCCCATTTGCATCTCCGTCCCTCCCACCCTCCCTATCCCACCCCTCTAGGTGGTCACAAAGCACCGAGCTGATCTCCCTGTGCTATGCACCTGCCAGAGAGTTTAATTTGGGATGAATACATCCCATTGACATTGGAGTGTGAAGCGCCAGGAAACAAAAAAATGGGATTGATTTGCACATCATTTCAGCCTGAGTACCAAACTGGGATGGTCTATAAACAGATAGGAACCTTTGAGGCAAACTTAGTAAAAATTAGCAAAGTAGCCTAGTAAAAATTCAGGCTCTCCCCCCAAATTGGAGATTGTTTAATTTTATCCTCCCTAAGTTCTTTCTCAGATTAACCCCACCCATATGTTGCTTAGATACGTTCTTCTCTGCACAGTGAAAGAGGCAGGAATTTTAATGGTGATAAATTAAATGTCTATAACCAACACACTAGGATCCAAATAGTAAATGTTAATCAGAGCTGTTAAGTAAACCATTAAAAAATTCTTTTTCATACCAACACTTCATCAGCAATGCAATGGACATGACCAATCTAGCCCCAAAGACACTCAGAGGGAAGACTCACCTGCAGAAGTCATCTCAGAGACATTCCAAAATGATTGTGCATCATACAGGCCACAACGTGAAAGGATTTGGTCAGGCTAGGAGTCAGCAGTTCTTCTGGGAAGCATTTCATGCTTAAAAACTAATAACATTATCCTGGAACTCAGAGAAAAGATTAATGATGGAGGTTTAACCTTCAGATAACACTTAGTTTCTCCAGAATATCCAAATCCTTGGAGACAAAAAAGAGGAAGAATGTTTGCAGTCAAATAATAGCTTTGGAAACACTGAACTTCCTTTAAAAAGGCAGATGGGTGGATGTTGAACTAAATTCAAGGGTGTATCTATTCATTGGGTGGATCAAGAGAATGCATTAGTGCTGCTTCACCTACAGACAACAGGGTGATCTCAGACCCTAGGAACAGCTCTGTCCTCTGGGTACAGCCCCTATGAAGCCCAGGTTGAAATTACTTCTTTGTATTATTAGTCAGCCACCAATTGTTTTTAAGATGAGTATTCCATTCATCCTTACCATGTGACCGCTCAAGTCTGAAAGCCCTAACTTACTGCCATACAGATTTAATGATCTCTGTAGTTCAGAGGCAGGATGATGTGCTCAACTGAGAAAAGGAGTGATTCCTAATGCACAACCAGAGCCCAAAGCAGGAGGCCAGGAGACAAGGATCCAACATACAATTACAGTTATGATGGATATGGAGGGAAAGTACCAAATACATACATTTCATGGCTATAAGAACAGGAAGCTCGTGTTAGTACAGGTTCTCCAAGAGTCACATGTCAAATGGGGATTAAATGTGCAAGGAGTTTAGCAGGAAAAATTCTTATGTGAGAGAAAATGAGGAGAAAGCCACACAAGGCTCGTAGGACCATCAGACCATCACGCAAATCTAACATTAAGGGAAGGCGAGAGGGAAGGAAGATCGGGTAGAAGCGTCCTCAACTGCTGTGCAATTAAAGGAAGGCTCAGCAAGCCATTGGGTAGCCCCAAACCACAGTCCGCTGTAGAGGCATCCCCTGTCTTACAGAATGGCCTGCCTTAGCATCTTTGCTTTCCTCAGTCCCCGGCAGCCCTTGGGGGGCGTCCCCTCAGCACACATACTTCAGTGGATTTCAGAGCACAGGGCTGGGGTTCTTAGTTATACTCCCCAAAACCGGAGGTCTAGAAAGCCCAGTCTCAGAGCTGTCTCCAAGTTGCCTACAAATCAAAACCCCACTAGTACTGACGAAAGGGTGGTTTGGGTAAGGATACAGATTGTGAATATAGGCAGCGGATGGAAAACAAAAACAAAACAACAAAACAAGAAAACCAAGAACCAAGCTTTGGGAGAAAGTAAAAGGCAAGCAGAGAAACGGCAGGATCAATTTCTTACCTTAACTATGAGCGTAGCCTACTAACCTGCTAACCTGACCCACAAAAACAAACAAAATTGACACTGGCCAGCTATTTTGCTATAGAAAAGTCAACATTCATTGACTAATACTGACAGTTGTTATGGTTTGGACTTTAGCCTCAAAAGACGAAGAAGATTGGATTTAACCAGATGTTGGAGTTTAGAATATTTTCCCCAAAGAACAACTGATCTGTTGAATATATTGCTCTGGATGGAGTTGGAATAAATTCATACCAGAATCTTGGATATCTGCCTGTTTATTTTGAATAATACTAGACTAATAAAATACAGGCCAAAACATCTCTCTGAGACAGATCAGTCAAATCAAATGAAATACATGAAAAAGATCCAAGGGCAAATGAAAATTTACTACATGGTTAAGTTGGCATTTCTAATTAGCAGGAAAAAGATAATTTGATAAATTGTGTTGGAACAACTGGTAGCCATCTGGAAAAAAAAATTTTGAATTCTTACTTCATATGTTACACCAGAATAAACTAAAGATGGATTAAACATTTAAATGTTAAGATAAAATAAAAGTACTCTTGGGAGAATTTAAAAATCCTCTCTGAGTGGCAAAGGACTTTCAAAATGTGAAACAATACCCACATGCCATGAAAAACTAGAAATATTAATCTGACAAAAAAAGAGTAGTTTTTGCATGGGGAAAAACACCTTAAACAAAAATGGAAGACATAAGCTATAAAAATACTTTTGCAATTTATATTATACAAAGGCCCAATTTCCCTAAAATATAAAGAGATAAGTCATCTATAAGTCAGTAAGAAAGACCATCAACCAATAGAAAAATGGGCAAAGCAGATGAAGAGCTATCTCATGAAAAAAATATATAAATGGTTCTTCAATCTATAAACATGTAACTTCATTCATAATAAGAAAAATGGAAGTTAAAATTATGCTAAAAAGTGAAAAAGCAGAATTTTTCTGAGATGCCAGCTTTTTACTATCATACTGGCAGAGAGGAATGGCATGCTGCCTTAGCTTTCGTCTCCTGAGAAGCAGGGACCAAGATGGGATTAGATATGCACGAGGTGGATTAGGGGCCTTCCAGTGAAGGCAAAAGAGAGCCTCAGCCAATGATGCTGATCTGACCCCTGGGAAGGCGAGAAGGAAGGAGGAGAGAGGGTTGGATAGGGAGAGTCTCAGGCTTCAGCAGTTCTAAGAGAGTTTGCCCAGGCTGATAGAGAGTCCTTGAGCTGAAGTCACCTACAGAGGAATCCCACATCTTGCAGGAATGGACCTTCCTTAAAGTCCTGGCTGCGCTTAGCCACCGGCTGGGAGGAGCCTATGGGAAGCCTGGCTTCAATGCACATGCAGTGGTGGATTCCAAACACTGCAGTAATAATTACATTCTCTGCAGCATGAAGTCTGAGTGGTGCATATTCAAGGCCATCGTGCATGCTTTGTTAGCAAAGGTAGAGGGAAATAGGCATTCTACACTGCTGATGGGAGTGTAACTTGGTATAAACCCTATAGAGGAGAAGAGCAGCACATCTCAAAATCTTAAATGTACAAAAAGCCACTTGAGCCTGCAATCCCACTTCTACGAATTTTTCTTAGAGACATATGTGTGTTTGAGAACATTTGCTTTGGCATGGTCTGTAATAGCAAAAGATTGGTAACAACCTAAATGTGCATTCAGTAAGGAACTAATTAAATAAATTATAAAACATCATGCAGCTATAACCAAAGAAGAAGGATCTTCCTGGACTGATATGAAACAATCCTTAAGATACACTGTTAAGTGACAAAGGCAAGGTGACGAACAGTACAAATAGTATGTGAAAATTTGGGTTCAGAGTTTCTAGGTGGGGGGTATAGATGTACAAATTTGCTTATAAATGCAGAGAATATCTCTGGAGAACACAAGAAACAGGAAACATTCCTTGTCCGGAGGAGAGGAACCCGGCTACTGGGGGCCATAGATGGGAGGGACAATTTTCACTGATTATCATGTTTTCCTTTTGAGTATCATGTGAATTCAGAAAATAAACACAAATTTATTTGCATAAATATAAATTTAAAAAGAATGTGTCTTCCTGAGGATGCATGCTGTTACTATCCTCAATAAATGAGAAGTGGATACTGTGTCCCTAGGGGATAATTACTCAGCATAAGTTACCTTGGGTCAGTCTCCCAGCTACTGACATAGAAACTCTCCCCTCACAAAGTCTAAATACTTAAAATTTACAAATCAATATAAAAAGCTTAAATAAAACGTGTTTTATCTATCAACCTTGACAAATATGCCTTCACAATGGTATGCAGTGTTCACATTTCAGAGTTTTGCATCCTTCAGGATTTCACTCAGGAATGTAATATTGGGAGAGAGCTGGCCGGTGACCTCCCCCTTCTCTTGCCACGTCCCACTCCATCCTGAATCATGACTGCCCTCCCCCGCACACATGTGGACCAGTCTGCATATTCACAGTTCATTTACACCTCTGAAACGTTCATCCTTTGACCACCCCTCAGGGCAGCAGCATGGGCAGCCCAAAGAAAGATGGAACCCGGAAAGAGATGCATTCTGGAAGCAGCATTGAGGCCATTTGGGAATTTCAAGGTATCAGGTATCTGGAGAGCAGACAACAACTGGGGTGGTGGATTTCTAATGTGTCAGGTTGGCTGGGCTGGATGCTATTTCTCAGAAGTCCCTTACCTGGGTGTCTTGTGGGAGACCTGGTGGGTGAAAGGAACAGCAGCCATTGTGTAAATCACGTGCACGGTTGCTAGTGGGCTGCCTCACCTCACGCCCACGGGGCAGGAGCCTGCAAACGCTGCATCTCCCCGGGGGTCCTCCTCAAGCTTCTCTGACTCCTAGTGCAGGTGTGTGTGTGTTTAGCTCCGTGACAGGGGCCCTGGCTTTTGCAGGACACCCATACCATTAAGGTCAGAGTCAACAAGAACTGACATGGGTTTCAGTCTATCTTCATGGGGCTCCTGGGCTCCAGTTTGCCCTTGATCTTCCCACTTATGTCCATCTTCCCTTCCCACTGCCTGCCCTGTGGACTTCAAGCAACAGCATCAGACATGATGACAACAGCCTTACAGAGGCTGCTTAATCACTCCCATTACCGTGCAAGGTCAAAGCCCTACAACAACTCTCTCTCCCTGCAACCCTCCCCACAAATGTGTGTGCGTGTGTGTGTGTATGTGTAGATATGTACATCCCCTAGTCATTCTGCTTCTCAGGTTGAACCCTAATTCAAAGGTGTGGGCTCAGTGGTCACATCCCCTTGGCCCTGTGGACTTCTTACCCTATGAGAATGGGCATGGCTGGAGCAGGGCCATCCTTTAAAGCAGAGCACCCAGGTCAGGGGTCTCAGGTGCCCAGGAATAAGGGGACACATCCCAGGGTAAGAGGACAGAAGGTGCCTGGAGAAAGGTAACTGTTTAAGACAGATGGTCAGGGGTTATTGTGAAACATTTTGTATTATTTTAACCTTCTGATTTCTTTATCATGGTCATGCTCCTGTGTTCAATACCATCATTGTGTCTGATCATGAATTATTGACAAAGTTCATTTAAAAACCTAATTTGCTTTGCACTAGGTTTGCAAATGACCTATTTTAGGTTCATTATTATCTCCATTTGCAAAATGCATCTACTTGTTTTGTGAGAAATTACCTGTTTCTAATATTAGAGCCTTTCTTTAGAAATTTTTTATTTGTATCTATTTTTATTTTTAGACTACTTTATTATGAAATATTCTTAAACATTATAAATCAAGAGAATATTATAATAAACCCCAACATAACAAGCACTTATATTAACTGACGTGAAGCCACTTCTGCATCATCTGTGATACATATTTGATAAAATATTTGAAGCAGATCCCAGACATCATGATATTTGCCTTTAACTAGTTCAGCATACATCTTTTTAAAAAATGATGTTAATTACATAACCAAAATACTATTATCACTTCACAAAAGTAACAATTTTAAGCACATTTTACTTAATTATCTTCTAATATCCAATCCATATTGAAATTTCACTGACTGGCCCCAAAATATCTGTTCATAGTTGATTTGTTTGAATCAGGATCAAATGCTCCATACACTGGATTTGGTTGTTTTGTTTTAAAGGCTTTTACAGGAAAATTTATTATCACTCCTTTCTCCCTTCGTCAAACATATGAAGATACTTGACCTTTTATAATAATGATTTCATAGACTGTGGAGGCAATAAATACATACGTATCCAGAGCCTTTTCAAGGTCAATAGATGCTTGAACTTCAGTGAGCTCTTCTGGAGAAAGCATTCACATAACCAGCGAGGGTCTCAACAGCCTTACAAGTGTTGCCTTACAATCTATTTTTGGAAACACATCTGTCCACGGCCACTACAGTGCATTAGTTCCTCCACAGAAATGTGGGGTTTTCTTATTCAAAAGGGAACAGTCATTTTTAGAGCCATATTTCTTCCATTTGTCTCAGAATTTTGGCAAAGTCTTTAGGAAATGCTTTCTAAAATTACAAAGCTGTACCAGGAGTGCTACCTGGAAAGCAGAGCAAGGGAGTAGGGAATAAACCAAACCATCCCTCAGCAAGGGCTTCGTATGGAAACCTGAAGTCCTCCTAGCTCCCATGAAAGCACCTTCCCTGGAGAAAGATTTTGCAGGTTATTCTTTTCTTTCCATCTTAAAAACCTTCTGGAGACAACTACAATCCCTGTCAGCAAAGATCTATAGACGTGTTTAAGAGGCCCTAGGAGGCTAGAAATTATAGTCAAAGGAGCAGACGCATATTCTGAATCTTTCAGTGAAGGAAAAAGGGTTTTTTCACTTCCACAGGGAGGGAAATATTACTTCATTTACAGCTGCCTTTAATTGACTCCTAACAAGATTAGTTTGGGACTTTCCCATGGAATTTTCACTCATCTGTCTTTTTTTTAATATGAAAAACTTGTATTAATTTGCTCAAATATATAATTGTCACAATTCTAGAACAATTATTTTTTATTGATTTATAAAACCCCCTTATTATACATATTATATTTTAGTTTATATTTGACTCTGTTTCTTGCATTTCTATTCTGATCTGTTTTCCCATATTATTGGTTTCAGTGTACATGAATTATTGAATTTATAATATGTATTTTAAATAATTACTATTATAATAAATATTATTTTATTATTTTAAATCACTACTAATACTTTATGTTTTAATATTTACTATGTATTAGGCACAATGCTAAGTGTTGTAAATGGATTATAACACAAGTTACTCAGGCCTCTACAAAGGGCATATTACATCTATCTTAATCAATTGAAGTAATAATTGTTCAGAGAATGTAACTAAATTGTCTAGAATTGCATAGCTAACAACTAGTTGTCTGTCTTGATATTAACATGACTAAAAGAAAACTGTTTTTTTTTTTTAAAACAAATATATCAGTGCTTGTTCATTGCCAAGAGCATCGTCTTTACTGAACATCCCAAGGAGGCAGGGGTTTGGGGGAGTTGGGGCTGGGTACAGGGTGAATTAGTATCTTTGGTGGCATAAGGCAAAGACACTGGAGTCTGACACATTACAGGAATTACAGGGAAAGCCAATAGGAACCCTTTCTTCACTGGGTTCTGCAAGGGAATTAAGCCCAATGCCCCAAGGCATCCATTGTGTGTACTGAATTAACTTTTCTCCCAGCCATCTAGAGCAGGGCTACTTCTGTGCTAACCTTGGGAGAAATGATTAAAGAGTCACTGGAATCATTTTCTGTGTTCTGTGGTTCGGAGGAGGAACCTGGGTTGATGAAAGTCTACAAAGCATCAAGTTAAAAGGCGTGGGCAGAGCGCCAGGCAGAGGCTTGAAACAACATCTGGAGTTGAGGACAAGTAAGACCTTAGACTCTCCAGGCCTGCAGCTTCACGGAAAAGGAGTTTTGAATGGAAAACCTGTGACTTGGCCAAGGGTTAACATCCTGAAAGGTGTTAGGGAGTGCGTGGAGATGGGGTGGACAGTCCCCTTCAAAGCAAGTTCACACATTCCAGTGATGACATCTTAGCACTCTGGGGTCTCATCTCTTGGAATTGCCATCACTTTCATGAGAGCAAGCAGACTAGTTTATTTTCACTTATACTTTGGTTTTGTACCAACCAGCATTACCCAGCAGATTCACGCATTTTACCTCTAGACTTAACTACAAATGACCTTAAGCTGTTTATGAACAAACTAAAAAGACAACCTATAGAATGGGAAAAAATATTTGCACATCATATTTGATAACGGGTTAATATCCAAAACATAGAAAGAACTCATATAACTCAATAGCAAAAAACCAAATAACACAATTTAAAAATAGGCAAAGAAGCTACATTGATATTTCTCCAAAGATATAAGAAAGGCCAACAGGCACATGAAAAGATGCTCAACATCACTAGTCATTAAGGAAATGCAAATTAAAACCACAATGTGATATCACTTCACACCTGTTGGAATGGCCATCATCAAAGCAAGACGAGAGAAAAACTGCTGATGTGGACGTGGAGAAAAGGGAACCCTTGGGAACTGTTGCTGGGATTGTAAATTGGTACAACCATTATGGAAAACAGTATGGAGAATCCTCAAAAAATTGAAAATAGGGCTATTGTGTGATCCAGCAATTCCACTTCTGGGAATATAACCAAAGGTAACTAAAACACTAAACTGGAAAGACATTTGCACCCCTATGTTCTTAGCAGCATTATTTATAATAGCCAAGATGTGGAAATAACCTAAGTGTCCATCAATGGATGAATGAATAGAGAAGTTGTGGTATATATATATGTATGTATGTATATACACACAATGGAATATTACTTAGCCATAAAAAATGAGGAAATCCTTCCATTTGTGACAACATGGATAGACATTGAAGGCATTATCCTGTGAAATAACTCAGAGAAAAACAAATAGTGTATGATCTCACTTATATGTGGGATTTAAAAAACAGAAACAAAAACAAAAAACAACAACAGGGACTTCCCTGTTGGTGCAGTGGTTAAGAATCCACCTGCCAATGCAGGGGAAATGGGATTGATCCCTGGTCTGGGAAGATCCCACATGCCACGGAGCAACTAAGCCCGTGCGCCACAACTACTGAGCCTGCGCTCTAGAGCCCACAAGCCACAACTACTGGAGCCCGTGTGCCTAGAGCCCATGCTCCACAACAAGAGAAGCCACCGCAATGAGAAGCCTGCACACCGCAATGAAGAGTAGCCCCCGCTTGCCGCAACTAGAGAAAGACCGCGTGTAGCAAAGAAGACCCAATGCAGCCCAAAATAAATAAATAAATAAATAACTGTATTGAAAACAACAACAACAAACTCATAGAAAAATAAATCAGACTTGTGGCTACCAGAGGTGGGGGTGGGGGGAGCGGGAACAGGAGGATGGTGGTCAAAACATCCAAACTTTCAGTTATAAGATGAATCAGCACTAGGGATGCAAAATGATGTACAACATGATGACTATAGCTAACACTGCTGTATGCTATATAGGTAAGTTGTTAAGAGAGTAGATCCCAGGAGTTCTCATCACAAGAAGAAAATTTTGTTTCCTTTTCTTCATTTTTTTAAGATTGTATTTATATGAGAAGATGGATATTCGCAGAACCTTTTGTGATAATCATTTCACAATACATGTAAACCAAACCATCATGCTGTACGCCTTAAACTTATACAGTGATGTATGTCAATTATTTCTCAATAGAACTGGAAAAAAAAAAATCAAGCCCATCTTCCTGGCTTTGTTACTGACCGGCTGTGTGACTTCAGTCACACCACCTAATGTCTCAGGTGCCAGTTTTTCTAAGGCAGTAATTGGGTTAAATGATCTCTCAGATCTTTTCCAGCTGGAAAATCCCAGGACCAGGTGACAAATGAAGACCTGACAACGCTGAGAATGTTCACAAGAATGTGTCACAGCCTCTGAAGGGAAAAGAATTTAAAAACATCATGATAACCTGTGCATTTACTTCCATGCTATTTTGCAAAGGACAGAGATCCCACTACTCAATTCATTCATTCAATGGACACCCCTGAGAAGATACTGGGTGTCAGGTTCTGTGCCATGGGCTAGCCATAATCAGATGAGCAGGGCAAGTTTTCTACCATCTTGAACAACAGTAAGAATAAAATTATCTACCTTTTACTGGGTTCCTTTGAAGTGCCCATCACTTCTTAGATTCTAATTCCTTAAGGAGTTCACAATCCAAGAGGGAGACAAACAATCAAACCAATGGATTGCAGATGGCTTTAACTGACTCCAGACAAGAGTAGTTTGCTAATTTCCCATGGAATTCTCACTGCCTTCAGTCTGTCTTGATATTAATTTGACTAAAAGAAAATTGTTGCTTTTTTTTCAAACAAATGTATCAGTGCTTGTTCATTGACAAGAGCATTGTCCTGACTGAACATTATTACTGATAATGTTACTAATAATGCCCATCATAACCTACTTTTCTATCTCCCATAGTATCTTATGACTCTTTTATGGAAGCTGCATAATGCATTAAACTGTAAAGCATAATAGTAACAGACTATTATTTATATTGCCTATCTTATTTTTTTGTGCCAGAAAAATATAGGTGAGTCGGGGCAAATCTATTATCCTTCTTAGGAAAATCACTCACATGCATGTTCCAATTTGTATGTGCATTGAAATCCCAAGGCCACCACTTCCCAGATATTTGACCTTGAACAAGTTACCTAAATTTTCTCTTTATTTTTTACCTATCATATAATGAAGGATAATAATAATAGTGTGTACCTCAGAGAGTTATTGCGAGAATTAAATAATAAAACTGTGCTTGGGAAGTAGGCAATGCTGAATAAATATTCGTTACTTTGAGCTATTGTGAGATATAAATATTATTGTGGTAGATGGTTTGGAGCCCTTCTTTAAAGGAAAAAACTCACTTTGTTTTCCATCTACTCACTACTCACTGAATCCGTCTGTACTCCAAATGTGTGGGGTTTTCCCCCTTACCAAGCAGTTCTCCAATTTTCAGGAGACACCAACTGGATTTCCTAAAATTTAACTATTTCTGACACTATCCACCTGGACGTAGCTTCAGATCCCACAGGTTAAGGGCTCAGTCCAACAAGACTGCTCTCCCTTCCCACCTCAGATATCAATACCAAGTCCAGGTCATCCTACATGTTCCCATGACCCCCTCCTCTGTTCAATAATTTGGAGAGCAGCTCACAAAACTCAGGAAAACAGGTTACGTACTAGATTACTTGTTGATTATAAAAAGATACAACTCAGTTAGCCAGGTGGAAGGGAGGTGTGTGGGAAGCGGCACAGAGCTTCCATGCCCTCCACAGGTACACTACGCTCCCAGCGCCTCTATATGTTAATAATCCTGGAAGATTCCCAAACCCCATCTTCGTGTTTGATTCAACCTCCAGCCCCTCTCCCCTCCTCTGAGATAGGGGTGGTGGGGGTAGGTGAGCTTTAAGTTCCAACCTTGTAAGCACATGGTCAGTTTCCCTGGCAACCAGCCCTCATCCTGTGGTTATCTTTACAAAAATCACCTCGGTTCCCCTTTAATGCTCTGGAGCTATTTCAGGAATGAAGGATTAAAACCAAATATTATAGTGAAAGATGCTCCTATGCTCTAATCACTTACGTAATTACAAGAGTTTTAGGAGCTGTGAGTCAGGAACCACGATGAACACCAAAATATATATTTCTTTAAAAAAAAATCATTTTGCATTTTTGATAGAAAACGATAACACAAAAGGTGCATTAGAATGGCCACACTTTTATATTGATGGCAATACAGTTTTTATAAATTTCGTTTGGGAAACAATTTTTCACCAGGTATAAATACATTCCTATCTGGTAATCAACATTCTGAGAATCCTTCCTGGGTTTAATAATACAAAATGCAGGAGAAGGTGCATGAATGAAGATGTTAATTTATGTGTGTTTTTTATAAGTTTAAAGTTGGATGCGTATATAGTTCTTATTATATGACAACATCACACCCACCTTGGGGGAGAATTACTCCCCTGCCCCATCAATGCTAGCCTTGACCATGTGACTTGCTTTGGCCAATGAAAATTGAGAAGTGATATGCATCACTTCTGAGCAAAAGCTTGAAGAGCCATTGTGTGGTCTTCCATCTTTTCCTTTCCTTCTGCCACAAAACTGGCATTGTCCTGGCTCAGGGCTGTTTCATTGGCCTGGGAGTGGAAATGAAAATGAGTGGAGCAGAGCCACAGCCAGGCTGGGATGGACAAGTCATATGAGTGAGGCATAAAGCCTTGTTTTTATAAGCCACTGAGATTCGAAGGTTGCTGGGTTACCATGGCGTAACTTAGGCTAGGCTGATGGATACTGTTGTTAAAGTAGATTTATAGAAAGCCTCTTATTTAAGTATTTGCTGCGCCATCATTACTCTTTGATCCTCTGTAGACTTAAGCCATTAGCAGTTTCTACATCGGCCTGGAAGCCCCCTTCCGGCTGAAATAGCTTGAAATCGGATGATTCCAGAGTCTCTGGGATGTTTGTTGATCAGGTGTCTGTCGGATCTTCAGAACCCATGGCATTTCCGGTTTCTAGAGTAAAACTCTATTAACCAGCTCTTCCTAAAGAAGAGCATATGTGTAAAGTGCACAGACTGGAGGGGGTGGGGGTGGGCGTCTAGTGGCTCGTGGGTGCAGCAGCTGCATTCGTTGCTTAAGCTGAACTCTGGGGATTGTAGAGATGGTTGAAAAGATCATCCGGCCGCGCTGTGCTGTCAGGGAAGCCCTCCCAGCCTGTCCATAGCTCAGGCCCACGACCAGGATCTTCTCAGTCTAGGTCAGCTCTCTGATGAGGCTTTACGTCTACACAGCAGGCCCGGGACCTCAACAAGCTGCTTTGTTCTTCCCTGAGCTTCTTTTTCCTCAGACTGACTCCAGAATGCCACACTGTCTGTCTGGTTCCCAGAACTCCCCTTGCTGCTGCTGGAGAAAAAGCATGTCCATCCTTTTATTAGCTTTTTTTTTTTTTCCTGCTTACTTGAATTTAGTAGAGAGAGAGAAGAAAAACAAAACAAAACAAAAAACTGAGCCTGGGTGCCTTAGAAGTGTCCAGATTCTTCTTAAGAAGTCCATCCAGTTAAAATCCCTGGTCTACGGCCTGTGGCACCTTCTTAGATGGATAACCACTGGTATTTCTGCTTGCCAAATGTCTGAAGTTGGGGTTCCCACAAGCTCCCCTCCCCACCCTTTGGGAACTTCTTTCCATAGAAGGGCCCTGGGGGTGCCCCCCCTGCCATCCCTTCATAGCAAATCAGCCTGAAGAGCCAACGGTGGCAGGACAACAGGTTCCCTTTGTGGACTTGAGTGGGTAATTTGTACTTTTGAGGGATTGCCACTTGCACGTGGCAGAGCTGGAATTTGAACCCGGGTTGCATGACCCCAGAGCGCATGCTTTCACTCCCTGCACTGTGCTGCCTTTCATTCTTCATCGTGTTTATAATCTATGTCCAACTCTATATATTCCCCTTCTAAAGGGACTCGTGGATGAAGGGCAATGTGAGCAGTATTTTGCGTCATTTATCGACATTCTCCAAGCTGACAAAATACCATTGCTACTGCTCTATGAGCATCTTCTTGCCTTTTCAGTCCCACTGGCACTTTTCCCAGGTTAATTCTATTCTCACTGTGGAATCTAGGAGCGGGAATGGAGCTCAGCCTTGGTAGAGACTAGAAGCAGAACCTGGAAGGTTTTCAAAAACCTGAAAACCCAAACCCAAACAGTTCTCACTTCCCTAAGTATCCTTCACAATGGCTTCCTAATTCTTTTTAAGAGCAGTGTTCCAGGACTGCCTGTGAGCATGAAGAATACAGCCTCTCCACAGCCCTCAGGTTGACTTCAGGGAGTGCCAGCTTCCACTTACAATGCCGTGATGAGAGCTTCACCGGTAGTAACTCATTTTATCCTCATAGCAACCCTATGAAGTAGGGACTTTTTCCATCATCAATCACCACCATCCTATTTCACAAATAAGGAAACTGATGTCCAGAATAGTTAATACAGATTTTCTTGCTCAGAAAGGGAAGGTTCAGGATTCAAACCAGATAGTTTGATTCCAAGGGTCACACCCTCAGTCACAACCCTATGAATGCCAAGCCCAGATTTCCAGGGGGAAGAATCTGATACATCCAGCTTGTGGCAGGAATAGCCCTTGGGGTCCAATGAACTGTATCAGGAATGTGGGGCTATGTAGTACAAACATGGTAGCTGAGGCCCAGAAGCCAAGGGGTGGGGTGTCGGGGGAGAGGGAACAGCAGTTCTCAGAAAAAGTGGAACATTGTATGCTAGGCATTTACTCAGAAAGGTGTCTATTACATCCTGTGGGGTAGAAGTTCAGATTTCCCATTTACTCATGAACCAGCTGAAGATGGGGGGTGGGGTGCAGTGGGGAGTGCAAAACTTGTTCCAGGCTACGCATGAGACAAGATTCAAATACAGCTCATCTAATTCCTAAGCCTTACTTTATCATAATATACTTTTATAGGAGGATACCCAGGACAGTTGAGAGAATGCATTATGTGGCAAAGTGTATTTTCCAAAAAGGGCTGCAACAGATATCTCCCACCTCACATGATCTTACAAGATTAACTGTGACATTTCCCCCACTGAGATAAGGGGACTATAGTTCTCTCCTGGGATTGGAGAGGGCTAGTGAGACTACAGAAGTGACACTACAGAATTTCTAAGGTAAGGTCATAAAAGCTGAAAGAGCTTACTTACATTGGTGCTCTTAAAATGCTCATGCTTAGGGCTTCCCTGGTGGCACAGTGGTTGAGAGTCCGCCTGACGATGCAGGGGACACGGATTCGTGCCCCGGTCTGGGAAGATCCCACATGCCGCGGAGCGTCTGGGCCTGTGAGCCATGGCCGCTGAGCCTGCGCGTCTGGAGCCTGTGCTCCGCAACGGGAGAGGCCACAACAGTGAGAGGCCCGTGTATCGCAAAAAAAAAAAAAAAAAAAAAAAAAAAAAATGCTCATGCTTAGAACCTAACCACCATGCTGCGAGGAAGCTCAAGCCCGCCCATGCAGAAAGACCACATAGTACCTAGAGAAAGAGAAACACCTGTCCTGCTCCAGCTGTTCCAAGTCACCGTGCACCGCGCCTCCCTCCAGCCAATTCCAGCTCCCATCTGACTGCAATCTCATGATTGAACCAGATGAGCCCTTCCCAAATTGTTTTAAGCTGCTGATTTGGGGGGGGGAGATGATGTGTTATATAACCAGAACAGCATATTCTTCTTCTGAGCAGAGGTCTTCACAAGAATGTGAGAGCCATCTTCAGGTATCTGAAGGGCTGTCATGTAGAAGAGGAGGCTGACCTGGAGTGGGGAAGCTCTAGGTGGCAGCACTAAAATCAACAGTTGGAATTTACAGGGAGGCAAATTTGATTCTTCACAGAGCCCTTCTCTAACTGTGGAAGTTTAGAGCCATCCACTAGTGAGCACTCTGCCAGCAAACATACCCAAGCAGAGGGATGACCGCTTTGGGGGAGGCTGTAGAAGGGTCCAGAAGCCCCCAAAGGCACATTCGCAGCCTAAAAAGATGTAATTTCAAACGAGTTAAGGCTAAAACCGTTTTGAAGAAGAAACAGTTCTTCTTACAAGAGGTGAGGACTAATCTGGGTCTTTAAAGTTGGAGAGGGTTGGGAAAGGTGAAAAGCAGAAGGACCACTCGGCAAAGAAAGAAAAAAAAAGGAAGGGACTTCCCTGTTGGCACAGTACTTAAGACTCCTGACTCCCAATGCAGGGGGCTGGGGTTCGATCCCGGGTCAGTGAACTAGATCTCACGTGCACGCTGCAACTAAGCGTTTGCACGCCAGAACTAAGGAGTCCACCTGCCACAACTAAGACCCAGCGAAACCAAAAAACAAACAAAACAAAAAACAATGGAGGGCTTCCCTGGTGGCGCAGTGGTTGAGAGTCCGCCTGCCGATGCAGGGAACACGGGTTCGTGCCCCCGTCCGGGAAGATCCCGCATGCCGCGGAGCGGCTGGGCCCGTGAGCCGTGGCCGCTGAGCCTGCGCGTCCGGAGGCTGTGCTCCGCAACGGGAGAGGCCACAACAGTGAGAGGCCTGCGAACCCAAAAGGAAAAAAAAAAACAACAAAAAACAGTGGAAACTATTTAACCGGCAACACCCAATTAATCATGGCCCTCTCACCTTAAAACCTATTCTTATCTGTGTATGGTGTGTTATGGCTCATCATCCTCCCAGACCCTCTCCAGTCAGCTGCAACCCTCAATTCTCACATCCCAGTGGTTGCTAAGTCTTTCACTCTTATCTCCACAGTAAGTCCTGCCTCTGCTCTTAGCGTTCCATCTGCACTACCATTGGCTTTGCTCTAGCCATCATCACCTCTTATCTAGATGATATTCTTTTAAGAGTCAGGCCTGGGAATTCCCTGGCGTTCCAGTGGTTAGGACTCCCCACTTTCACTGCCAAGGGCAAGTGCGCTGCGAAGCCAAAACCAAACCAAACCAACCAAACAAAAAAAACACCCCAAAGAGGCAGTCCTGGGCTCCAAGACCAAAGCCTTCATTCAGTTCTCACTGCCTTTGGAATAAAGTTGAAATTTCTTAGGTATTCAAGGCTTTCATGATATGACAGGGAAGGTGATGGTGTCAAGCCCATACTTGGCACCTGTTGGAGACAGAATTAAACCTCATAGCACCTGCCAGCAGTCTAGTTATACCTGACTCGGGGCTGTTTTTCCCGCCACAGAGTGTGTGTCTGTGGCACAGGATGCATGACTTTATTCATGTTTTTGTGTGTCCTCCACAGCACTTTGCACACAGTTGGTCCCCAATACAACTTCCAGTGACCTTGTGAATGATTGAATTTCTACACTTAAGCAAATTGGAAAGATTTCCCCAGATGTAAACTCGGGATTTTAGACTTGGGTACGCTTCAACATGCCCGGCTCCCAGTAAGCGCCCAAGAAGCACTTGTTGAACCGCACAGAAGAAATCAGATCCCCCGGTTCCGCCCTGGCAGCGAGGTGGGCCTATGGCAGGACGACGGAATCCATGGTTATTAAATTCTTATGTAAGAGTGAATGACCCTCCAGCCCACTTGACAGCTCTCCCTCAAGAAAAGTGCAAGGGCAGGGGAAGGAAGTGAGAGCAGTCTTTGCAAACACACACTCTTTCGGTGGCAGAGGCACAGATTGATTTCCAGCCTCGGTTCACCACACGCATCTGAAAATGCAGCTGCGCGCTCCGTGCGGTGCCGGGCGGGCGGAGGGGGCGGCGTGCCGGCATTTCGGTTGAGGCGTATTTCATTCCGTGGGTAAGGCCTGCCCACCCGGCACGCCCAAGAGCTCTGGGGCTGCGGTGACAGCGGCCCCACAAGGTGACTCGAGTTCAAGGCGGTACCCGTGGGGTCCCCGCCGGCGCGGGTGCAGGCCGGGCCCGGAGAAACCGGGCGCCCCGCCCCGGACTGCAGCGGCCCCCAGCGCCGCGCCGCTCGCCGTCCCCTCCGGGTTCCGCTGGGCGCCGCGCGCCGCCGGGCCGAGCCTCCCCGAGCCGCGGGGGCGCGGGCGCGGCGAGGCGCGGAAGATGGCGGCGCGGCCGGGCCCGGGGCGGCCGCGAGGGGCCGCGGCGCTCTGCGGTCGGCTGGGCCGGCGCGGCTAGAGCGGCGCCTGGGCCCGGGCGGCGCGGCCTCCTCCCCGCCCGCCGCCGCCGCCGCCGCCGCCGCGCCCCGCCCCGCGCGCCCGCCCGCGCGCCCGCCCCTCCCCGGGCCGCGGCCGTGCCCCGCGTCGCGCTCCCCCGGGATGGCCCGCGCGCCTCGGCGCTGCCTTACGGAGCATACGGCGGAGCAGCGGCGGCGGCCGCGCTCGGGGGGCGCGCGGCTGCGGCGGCGGCGGCGCCGCGCGTGAGGGGCCGCCTGGGGCCGAGCGGGCGCCGCCAACATGTCGGATACCAAGGTAAAAGTTGCCGTCCGGGTCCGGCCCCTGAACCGACGAGGTGAGGAGCTTTCCGCTCGTTTTCGTTTGTGGTCGGGATGAGGGCGGGGGCAACTTTGGAAACTGCGGGGCCGCGGGGCTGGACCGGCGGGAGCGGAGCCGGAGCGCCGGGGCGGAGGCGGCGCCCGTACCGGCCGCGGGGACCCGGTGCGCCGGCTCCCGGCTCCGGGCTCGGCCGCCTCCCGGGGGAGTCCCGCGCGGCGCGCAGAGGCGGGCTGCGGGCACGGATGCTCGGCTTGGCAACGTTCGTTTTCCCTTTTGCTTTCAGAACTGGAACTGAACACCAAGTGCGTGGTGGAGATGGAAGGGAATCAAACGGTCCTGCACCCTCCTCCTTCTAACACCAAACAGGGAGAAAGGTAAAGCGGGTGCCGAGAGGGCGGGCAGGAGGGTGCAGCCCCGCTGCCTCCTGCAAGTTTGAGCCAGGAAAATGGGAGTGCTCTTGCCTATTGTTAGGAGGACGGCTTCAAGTTTGTCGCACGCTCCTGTCTGAAGCTGTTGCAAGTCCAAGTTCCTCTCTCTCCTCCCTCTGCCCCCCTCCCCCTTGTCCCCTCCCATCTAGAGCGGCATCAAGGCAGGGCACCCCGGCCTGAACCAGGACCAGTCCGCTGTGTCCCCGGCCGGCTTCGAGGGCGCCGGATGGGACCCTAGAGATGATTAGTCCAATAGCCACATTTTACAGATGAGAAAACTGAGGCCTGAGGCGAGCAAGTGACCACCCCAAGGCCTAGTTCGTGGAACCCAGTGCCCCTGGTTCTTTCCACCACTGTACTGTTTGCTTTACTTGGCAGAATTGTTAAGGAACTTTGTGTGTAAAATGGGGGGTGGGAGGGAACACCTCCGCACAATAAAGCAGAACAGTTTTGTACGATGCAGGCTCAGGCCTGGACCATTTAAGATCTATTTTTTTGTTGGTGCTGAGTTGAGATAATGCCTGAATGTAATGCGCGAATTTCGATTTTCAAGGAAACAAAAGTAGTGCCTGGAGCTGTGTAGACACTGGGGGGATGTTTAAAAGGGGCTGCATTTACTAGATGGCAACATTTGCATTTGAAAAGTGGTAACTGTTGGATCCTTATTAATTCTGCTCTATTCCACGCAACAGTATGGGAAAATGCCCTAAAATAATTTGAATATTTGGCATTTTTTTGGTAAGCCCCTGAGAAGAAAACGGTTGGAATTCATTCAGCATAGCAATACAGTAGCTTGTAAAAATAGGAAAGAGAAATCAGGGAGATGTGACAAAATTAATTCCTCTCTGACGAGAGTTTGTGTTTCTAAAAGTCACCTGTTGATTGATGTGTTACAATTTAGTGATTTTTTTGTTGTTGTTCTTCAGAGATTTTTTTCACTAAAGAGAGACTCTGAAGTAGGGTTTGTTACTTTATCGCTAAAGGAAGCAACTGCCTTCATTCTATAATCATGCGGTGTTCAGGCATAGTTTTACTAAATTTGGGGGGGAGAAATTATCAGGAGGTAAGTTTGGGGATTCTTTGCTTTTTGTGCTGAGGCTAGAAATTTTTATCCAATGTGCAAACATTCTGCTTCCTGTAGCAGATTGTTATGGCTATTGTAAATAGCTGAGTTGTATTTAAAATATGTTAAATACTTTTCAGTAATGGATGTATCCTTGAATAATACTTTTAGATACATTTTAGAGATTTATAGGATTTTAGATACATTTATAGCAATGTAGTTGTGTATTTCTTAGTGATAGTAAGTAAACTCATTGAGTAAATTAAGATATTTACAGATTAAATTAGTCACCCACATCACCAACATTTCCCAAACCCCCCCCCCCCAACCTGAATATTGTTTGAGAAAAAAATTCTGCTGGGTCAGAGTCTTCAAAGCTGTCTAGGGAACAGGTAGAATGTTAACTCCTTTTATGTAGCTGTGGCTTCTGTTTCCCTTGCTGGTTTGACACCTGCTCCTTGTCACTCTTAACCATCAGGAGTGTTACTGTTAGCTACTATTTAATGAAATGAAGCTTTGTCATTTGTGGGCAGACACAGATTTAGTGTTGTGGAATTTGGATAGAAATTACAACTGTAGATGGTTGGAACTGCTAAATAATCAATTGATCATTTTTAGGGCCACCACTGCGGTTACTAATCAGCATCTTTTAAGTAATGATTTGAAGGGTGACTTTGGGATTTATCCATCTGCTTGCTTCTTGGAATAGCCCCTTATCTGGAACTATAAGAATAGCACTGAAACATGGGTGTTCTCTTGTTCTGACCTCCTGACAGATATGATTCTTTGAGTGGTGGATGGGCCCTTTCTGTGGGATTCTGCCTGGGTACCTGTCATTCAGTTTACAGACACACTGGGAGGAGTGAACACAGCAGTGCTGCTTGCAGGTTAGGATTACTGTCTTTGCAAGGAGGGAGACACCAAATGCATTTTGATTTTCATTAGGCAGCTTGGTTTTATGTTTCTCCAGTGGGTCTTCCCTTAAAGCAACAGTGCACTTAAAAATAGAAACAGTTCCTCCCTTGGGTTCTGGGTTGATTAATTGCAACAACGCTTCATGTTATGTTTGCAATTCATTTCTATCATTTGTTTTGGATAGAGCTCAGAGCAAGGCAAGACTATTATTTTTCTTACCTAGAAGTCCAAGGTTTGAAGTGTAAGAAGTTTTAAATTAATATTGGCAAACCTGTGTCAAATTGAAAATCACTTTTTTTTTCTGAATATTGCAAGAAATTACTAATGTATTAACCATGGTTGGAATTTTAAGTTACTGGGTGAAAGCTTCCACTCCTACCAGTAAAAACAAACAAGAGTGCATTGGTTTCCAGGAAAAGAAACAGATAGGCTTAGCTTTCATGATTTTCCCCCTTTATGGAATCAAAGCCAAAACTACATGTTAAGGACTAAAAGATCACAGGTCTTCTGAGGTTAAAGATGTTTGTTTTGGTTCTGAAATTCTAAGATTATAATACACCACAGAGGTCCAGGTTAATAGTTGATGTGTTTATCAATCACCATTCTGAAACATTAAGACATATATGAATGTATTTCTTAAAATACCATTGCATTACCATGCAGGAGACATTTATGAAGTTCAGATCATGCTGGTACCATGCTTAGCTCAGGGGATCCAAAGATCACTACGGACCCATTGCCTGTGCCAGAGACTCTCACCTTTGAGAGACCTGGGAAAACAGGGGAAAAAATAATTAAAATATAATGTGGTAGATTATGTAGATTACACTTTTCCCACTATATATACCGTATCATTTGGAAATTACCTGT